>NC_133219.1:30159514-30459514 GCF_040436345.1 Pagrus major
CGTGCGTGCGTGCGTGCGTGTGTGTTCCTCTTGATTCCAACTGGACTTAGTTACATGTCTGAATTAAACCTTAGCTGACAAGGCTTTAAGGGCTGCACAGCACCGTGTCAGGTGGTGTTAAACACTACTCAGTGATATGCGTACGCCACATGGGTGTGTGTGTGTGTGTGTGTGTGTGTGTGTGTGTGTGCACGCCTCAAAGTAAAAATGACACGTTTCATTCTCTCTTCTGGAATCTAAACCTGTTAGAATCTCCAGACCCAAAGGTGCACCTGATTAAGGGGAACGTGAACCTGCTAACTGGCAGGAAACTTAGTTGTACTGGTTAATGTGAGTCTGTGTATCTGTGGGATTGTGAGACAGAGCTCTGGTATCTTAAATGTAGGATAAGATCCTGACAGTAATAACTACAGTCCTATGGAACAGATGTTGCACTACAGTGAGAAGATTCACTGTTGTTTAAGTTTATACATATGTTCAATGTAACACTGAATTTTGCTATCTGGTGTCAGATATTGTATTATAATATTACTCTGGTGAAAGTGAGAGTCACCCATATGAATAGAACTACAGTTAAAGATGTTAAATCTACTGTAATGACAATACATTTACTTAAGTATTAAAAGTACAACTAAAAGTACATGTATGTACAGTACACATCACGGGCGAAGGTCCAGAACATCGTCAACTTTAGTTATGACTCAGTGCCATAAACAGTTCATATACAGTACAACTGACTTTCAAATAAAATAAAGTACAATTCTACATTTCAATAATATTGTCAGTTTTCACACTGAACAGGAGTGATTATTAATAAGTACTCATTAATAATGAACACATGTTCTTTTCTCTTTTTAAGTAAAGGCAGCGTTATAAAATACAATACATAACAGAGCTTTTAAAAGATATGCCTATTAAAATAGATCTTAATTAAAATAATAATAATAAAACGTTTACCTTGAGTTTCCCTTTTTATTCCTATTATTAACTCTTATTTCACATCCAAACAGTCTCAACTAAATTTATAATAAGCAGTCTCAACACATCTTAACAACTGAACAGCTTTAACACCTCCTTTTCTTTCTATCCCTCTTTTTTCTCACCCACCCCCCACTGTCTCCTGCTCAGTGAGAGAGCTGAGCTCCAGCCTTTATTTTCTGCGCCCTTAGTTCAGATTTGAGTGGGTATGTTTGCTCCAAAGACTTGTGCTTCGTCTCATAGTGGCGCTTCACATTACTGCTTTAATAATCACCACAGTCTCTGAACATATGCGACAGACTGGTTTTAAACTTCCTGTGGGAACATTGAACGTGTGAGAGTTCGTCCATTCTTGATTAAAAGCTCTGGGTCTTTTTTTCTGCTGTCCACTTTTCTCTTTTAAGAGCATGCCATGTGAAATACCTTTTCTCTACCTGCCCCTTGTCTCTCGTCTGTATGTGTTTCACTGGATTTGCCGATGCTCGACTGAATACACAGATTTCATTGGCTGAGCAGCATCACGTGAGATGAGTTACGTGTGCAATTGGTCCGTGGGTTTCCAGGGGCCGTTAAACCAGTGTCGTATAGGCTACTAAAGCAGCACCAGTTAAAATATAAAAAGTCTTATCAAAATGTAATAATTCTCAATAATTTACTGGTTACAGGTCAACATAGATCAGCTAATAATGATCAGTGTCTGATCAATCAGAGGGTCCTTAGAAAAAGGAAAATAAGGGGTAGACCCAGACAAGACTCCATATTGGAATTTAATGATGAAATATAACATTAAAACTCATCAATATACCCAACACACAAAGACGTTAATACATTTAATATCTAACGGGGCAATGACAATAAAATGTACACTGGCTCTATATCGAGGTCATTAGAAAAAAAGATCCAATGGTTATTTTCTGAGTACGGGTGTATGAGTCAAAACAAGTGAGGGAATTTATTTTAATTGATATTCGACCACGTGAACTGAAGTGTTAGATATGGATGATGTTTGTGATACAGTGACTAGTTTTATGCGTAGATAACATCAGTAAGTTCTCAGCCTACATGTTGCTAACTTTTAGTTAGCATACAAGAATTTAAAATAAGTTGTTTGGTTATTGTGAATTAAATCAGCCACATGGAGGATGATAACACACTGACGAGCCTGTCCTCATCAATAACAATGACCAAAAAGGTTGAAAATGCAAGCAGCTTATAAAGTCCCCTATTTATATTAGTTGTTAGGTGGCGACCTCTAGTGGCTGTAGTAATTATTACAGCTTCAAAGGAGGAAGTGAGGAGATGTAGGACTTTCATTCAGTAGGCAGCAGCATGTATCCATATTGTGAGTTATTTTAACTTACTGACTTAGTGAAGTAACGTCACGTAACTAATGTAATGTAGTGTAGGTATGCTTGTAATGGAAGTTACTGAAGTAATATAGTTACTTTTTGCGGCATTTTACATAAATATGGAGTGTATATATATATATATATATATATATATATATATATATATATATATATATATATAGATATATAAATGTTTTCTCTATGGAAAACAGTATTTGTATATTGTATCATCATGCAAAGCAAGTTGAGTAATATTGTGTTGGATGTTTTATCAGTGGCAATCACACATGACACCATCATGTTTTTAGGTCTCTTGCAGCTGCAGCTTCACTGTATTTCTCTACACAATATAAACAAACGTATACGAGTGTACTGATTTTGATGCTTTGACACAATCTGAAAGACTTGCTCTGATTTTCTCTGAATCAAAATGGTTCTTTCCTTCGGTGTGTGAATGTGTGTGTGTTCCACTTCACATGGAAAACAAATGGAAGTGAAGAAGCTTAAAGAATAACAGTTTGTTATTCCATTATGAAGCGTTGTCATTAGTCATGTTCTGAGCTGACATTCAAACTCTGTGTTTCATTTTTCCCCTCTCTCTCTCTGCTCTCCTGCTTCACTTCCCTGTGTGTTTCACTTTTTTCCCTTTCACCAGGTAATGAAAGTGTAAAAAAAAAAAAAAAAACGTACTGGAAAAATTCCACCTACTATATTCCACTCCCCCGGTGATTATGAGCAGGGCTGAGTGTGTTCTCTCCAAATTAAACTCCGGCTTGATTAATAAACCCCTCTGTCGTCCCCGCGTGTTAATAAGGAGCTAGTTGGACATTTCATGTGGAAATTGTGAAATACCGTGAGATAAGTTTGAAACATAAAATGTTATTGCAGCAATATAGTTTACAGTTGCCGCAGTGCATGACCAATTGAGCCACTGATATGTTTTTGCTTTTAATATGAAAATTATTGCGCGTGCTGTTATGAAAAAATATTGGGCAATTACAATGTCAAGCCATCCAACACTGAACATGTGAAGTTGATTTCACAGGGAGACTACAGTTATTGCAAGTACTTAAACACAGTTGGGGAAATATACTTGTGCATAATGGCGACCTAACAGTGTGACCAACAGCAATCAATTAGTTCACACACTTGAGTGCCGCTCTGCAGACACTGTCAGAGGTATCTGCACCTTTCTACTGCTCAGATAGTTGTGTGTTAAATGTAAACCCGTAGCGCAGTTACAGACCTAAGTGCCGAGCTCTCAGAGGTTCAGGTGGCTGTTCTGTCCACAGCTGTGCCGTGAGGCTGCCAAGCAGAGTTGTAACAGCCTGGTAAAATATTGATGAAGTGTTATACACAGTGTTATACAGTGAGAGCCAAACCACAGACTGAGACGTTCAGAGCATTGTCCTGCAGCAACACACGAGTCAGTCAGGAGTGTCGCCTAAAAGTACATTTCCTCACATGGAGTTGGGCCACTTTCTCTAGTTTGGTGCTGCAGATGAATTTAGTTATGTTGTCCAAATGTTGCTGCCAATAGATAAAACAGGGGTGTTTCTATCCATGCATACACTTGAAGACAAAATGCAGATTGGGATTTCTCATTTATTATCGAATGTATTCAAAACATGCGCTTGGAAACATGTTTTAGTGGACATTTAAGGATATTCAAAGTTTAAGTTTGGTTTATTGTCTAGTCACATCATTTACCACATTAATGCTTCATTGTGAATGTGCTTATTCCTCTTTAAGTGAAAAAATGCATATTACTTAATTCTATTGTTTCTATTCTAATTTACACATTCACAAAAGTACTCTAACTAGGTGCCATTATTCTGTCTTCATCAGATAGTTGACGCTCATTCAAAGAGCTGCTATTTTCTCTTTTCAATGCACTTTAAGTGCACAGTCTTTTAAATACTAGTAATTAAATAATTGTGCAGTGTGTGCAATAACTGATGTCCTGAAAGTGGTTATTTCTTCAATAGGAGAAGCTGGTATGTTGTTATGCTACCGGTGTGCTGGTCCTACTAGTGAACGTTTGCCCACATCGACGGATTAAAAAATAACAGTTAAAAACAAAGATACGAGGCAGATCATTATGGTGTGTTTTATGGGGCACAAGACCAAACTGAGTGATCCCAAGTGAAATATAACGCTAAATAGCATGCCCTACCACGGTACTGGTCTACTCTGCCTCTGATCTGCAGTCATGCTCTTGCCAGAGTAGGTTAAGCACGTCGGGCCAACAGTCAACATGGCCACAAATGAAAATAAGTGTTTTAAACTGGTGCACAATTATAAACTGAGCAAATACACATGAGACTCCACTGTGCTTTGATTGCCAGTTTACGTGACTGGCCACCACAACGTGACGTCAGGCTGCGTTTCTCCAAAAGTTGTTCCTTTTTTTTTTAACCCCCTGCAGTCGGCACAGTCGCAGCCAACATGCACTACCCTCATTAAAATGAGTAGGAGGACCTGCGTTTTAGCCACAATGCCAGACTTCTGAATCAGCCTATTAACTGACCACCTGGTGAAACTACTGAGTACATCCTTCAGTATGATGAGTATATTTCCAAATGGCACCTGTGTGCCAAGTATGATTACTTTAAAGAATTAATGCGCCTCCCATAGACGGCCGTTCAAAAACATTTTCATTTAAAAAAATCCATATCTCAATGACTGTATCAGATATCGACTCGAGGTAATAGCTGTGAAATACTCCTTATGAACATTAAAATTATGTTGGGTCAGGGTTAATTCCTTATTGAATTCTTCTCAGTCATCCGGGATAAGCAGGATATCTACAGGCCAACGACAACTGGATCTGTTGTTTTATTGCATCTACATTTTGTATTTTGCATTTTTTGTATTGTACCTAGAACTGGCTTTGTGTTTAACAGGTCATAGAAATAAATGTGACGATGCTGAATAGTTACAGTGTCTGTCTGAACTATCAAGGGTCAAGCATCTAACATCCTGTATACCACATGAGTTCCCTAAGAAGGAACAGGAGGCTGCATGAAGAAGCCCAGGTTAGTTGAACCTCTGAGTATGAATGATAACCATCAAGATTTATCTTGTGCGGTCATATCAACACAGCCCTCCTGCCAACCCAACGGCTCTCATCTGCAGCATACATGTCAGACTGGAGAAATGTCCTTTTTCTATATGTTTTCATCTTTGAGAAGTTCTTATTGAACTGTTGACATTGGGTGATTGTAGCACCTGCTGCAGAATATTCTGCTTTTGCCTTATGGCTTTCTTTGAGCGTCTTAACTGGTTTCCCACTAAACTGCCTCTTTACCCCTCTGAACGGTGGAGAAACTAACCCCTAATCCTTCTTTCTCCTCTTTTTTCCTCATCACGTTTTCTTTCTTCCGTTGCTTATTTGAATTTTAATGAGCTTTTCACCTTTTTTTAGAGGATGGCTTTCATGGATTTCTCCCTGAAAAGTCGAGGGTGAGTCTCTCACGTTTTTTCACAGTCTGTTTCAACTAGCCAAGTCCTTGAGGGGTCTTTAGGGCTTTGAGTGGGTAATGTGTCTGTCTCACCCCTTTTTCTTCAGCCCCTCTCTCTGTTGTCCTCTCCTTCTATTGAAATGAAAAACTGCTTTAACTGCTTTAAGGGGAATTTAAGAGGGATGTGCTTGAACTATTTCTTGGTAAACGGCAGAAGTCATCCTGAAGTGTAACTATCACAGAGAGGTTACTAGGTTTGGTACCATCCTGCCTGTACTATGGATGGCAACCACAAAAGTACAGGAAGAGGAGGTCAGCGATACAGCGCTGTGATATTCTAACTCTTATATTCATACCTCACAGAACAGACAATCTTCTCATCTCACTCAGAACACAAATAAACATGTTTAATACAAACTTGAACTGTTTCTTTAAAGTGTGGCTCTGCATCACACCTACCTGTCACTATGTTTTCCTGCTTGGGGCAAATTCCTTTGGTGGGGATCCTCTCTCCCCTCTCACGTCCTCCCACCTCCTCCTCCTCTGGTGTCACCTGGATGCCAATCTCCACCGGCTCCACCACCTTCCTCAGCTCCCCACGCTGTGTGTGATGATGTAGGCTCTGCAGAGTTGGACTCCCCCCGCCTCCTCCCCTGTCGGCCATCTTGTCATAGCAGCCATTGGCCAGCAGCGGCATTTGGCACTGCTTCTTTTTGTGCTCGATGAAGAGGAGGATGTCGCCCAACGGGAGGGTCATCTGACACTGGCCGCAGGTCAGCAGGTCGTGATCAACATGCAGGCCGGGTGGTAGGGTGTGGGCCAAACTTGGGTCCAACGGGTGGGGTGGTAGACTGAGTGGGTGGGAGGGCAGGCTGAGCGGGTGGGGTAGGGAGTCGGAGAGCAGGCGGCCATCTGGATGGTCTATCTCCGCTGTTCAAGAAGAAAAACAGAGGAGGCACATCAGATGTTTCATCAGCTGGATTTATATTCTCACATTGTTCAGTTTCATTTTTGGAAATGTTGCTTTATCTGCTCATTTCACCTGAATACTGTATGAATACTGTATGAATACTTTGTGACGTCATGCAGCTTTTACAGGAAGTATAAACCCACAAAATCTGCACTCTGTCTTAACTACCAGAAACTTCTATCTAAAGGCCTTTAAGGTGCTTTAAAGTACTCAGGACTGGCAGATATGCCTGAAAATTAGATTGTGATATTTTTAGGCTATATCTCGATACACGATATAGATCTTGATATATTTAAATCTCCTCCAAAGCACTTCATTAATGCTCGGACGGGGAGACCTGGGAATCAACCATTACAATATTTTTGACCAAATACACAATGAGATTTTTGATCAATACTCATCAGTAATGTGGATATAATGACAAAGTGGGTAAAGGCAAGAATTAAAACAAGTAGATCAGTCTGGTGTGTTCAGATCATTTTACTGTAATGAGCCTTTATAACGATATAATATCTTTATATTGCCCAGCTAGTTGCAGATTTTTCCACCCACTTTTTGGTGAAATGGTGAGACACACAGGAGTGAGAAAGTTCAAACAGTCTGAACTTTTCTCTCAAGCTTCCCTTCATCACGCTTCATACGACGACATCTTGTACCTTTTGTTCTGTACAATCAAGAGCAACACCAAACACGCTTTTAAGGAGAGACCGTCTAAATGTTTCACCTTCATCACCGTTATTAGGATTCATTACGTCTCACCCTGCAAAGGCACCCTAACCTTCAAGTGTATCCACTTTGTAGCATCTAGTTCATTTGAAGTGTACTAAGCACCTGCACTACACATTACTACACATGCCAGCATTTCATTGCATTTCCCTGCTGAAGCACTTATTATACAGTTGAAAAAAGGGGCTGTATATTTTTCTGAGGGAAGAATAAGACAGAATTCAAAAGGAGGATAAGTGATAAGTTATCCATGTCAGTGGTTTCCTTCCACTTCGTATTAAAACAAAGCAACGCCTTCATAGAATCAGAGGCTGCACATGTCGACAGGTTATGTCCAGTGAAGAAATAGATATGAGGCTGATAAAATATGAATCATTATGTGAAGCAGAAGTAACCCCTCAAACGTATCTTTGGACCATTTTGGACCACGAACCTCTGGTCTCTAAAAATACAAATACTGTGTGTTGAGTGACACAGACACCATGTTATGTACTTTAAAGTTATACATAGTTGAGAAAGACAGTGATAAAAATACAAAGCAAGTGTGTGTTTGTGAATCAGATTTATTTTGGCCAGTATTGAATAATGTTCTGTTTGCTGTCACAGAGGTATGACACCTTCTTTCCTGTGCAGCAGAAAACGTTTGCTGGAGAGTAAAGATAAAAGATTTGATGAACAGGAATTGTTTTAGATTATCGTTAATCAGAACTAGATTTAAGGAGAGTGGAGGTCTGGAAGAGGACGGAGAAAAGGAGTGACACCAGGGGTAAACAGAAAAGAGGGAAATCATCACCATTCTCTCTCTCTGTGTGTGGATCAGCAGCCGGGTGGACAGATGGAGCAGCCCGCCGCCTGGTATACCTGCTATAGGTCTGCTTTTAAATGCTCCACTTCTCACACTAGAAACACATATATGAACCACTCTACACATTCACAATATATAATGTATGCTAAAGGACGGTTGAGAAAATGTGTAAAATAAAAAATCAATATAAAAAAACACTTTATGTCTCAGGTGTGGAAATTTCTTGATTCTAAGATGCATTTAAAAGATTCTGCATCGCTGCAGCCGACACTAAATGAAAGCCTGCTAATGTTGATTGTGGCTTTGGCTGAACACTGAAGTTGTAAAGTTATGTCGCATGTCGCTCTCTTGCGTTGACTTGTTGCCGAACATTTGGTGAAGTTACTTTTATGTTAGTAGATATGTCGGAGCTGATAACAAACGAACCCAGTATTTTGAAAGTGAACATCTGGCTGAACTTTGGATTTTATGACCTAACTGGAAAACAAAAAGTGGACAAGAAACACGCTGTGTGTCAAATCTGCCTCACAAAAGTTATGACCCACATTAGCCGCTTTAACCCTGAGCTAATGTCTGCACCCAGGAAGAATAACGAACCCAACCCAAGTGAGCAGGTGCTATCAACTGTGCTGTGTGTGCAGCAGAGTCATGTTTGTGATGTTCGACATATTCAGGAAGTCTCAGAGCTGCCACGTGAACGATGACAGCACACTTATAATGCACAGATTCATGTTCTGTTCTGAGACGGGTCGCTCAGATAGTGGTTCTAAAAAGATGCAGCTTTTTTATATTGAAGTCTGAGTTTTCTTTAAAAAGGACTTTAAATAAAACAAGTTTAGATATATCTGACACACACACACACACACACACACACACTGTATATCATAGTATCATTTACCTAGTGATTAGATTATTATAGAAAATTGTCAAATATAAAATGAATTTTAAAAAAAACACTAAAGCTTTCTGATCTATTATTATTTATTTAGTTGCTATGGGTACAGGATGATGTACTGTATGTGTGTGAGTGTGTGCACGGTGTGTATATATGTCAAGTCCACTGATCCCTCTGCATGTGTGTTATTTTTGTACTGCATGCAAGCATCGTGTGTTGTAACATGTTTGTGTGTGTGTGTGTGTGTGTGTGTGTGTGTGTGTGTGTGTGTGTGTGTGTGTGTGTGTGTGTGTGTGTACGGCCTGCAGGCTGCAGCCATCTGTCCTCTGCTATTTAAATGAACAGCCAGGTAGTGTATTTTTCCAGTAATAAACATTAGAGAGAATAATGCCGGTGAGCTGGCCTGGAACAAACACAATCTACAGCCACACTGACTCGACTTCATCACAGACAGGAGTGATTACAAAATATGACTTTAAAAAAATGAAAAACTCAGCTGACTTCCTGTGTGTTTGAAGACACACCGATCAACTAGAGGGGAACTGAATGCACACAAATATAATTCAACTAATAAAAGAAAAATCATAATAATAACAATAATAATAATAAAATATAAATGTTTCCTATATTGTAAATATCTACATTAGCCAAAGGCAGTTTCCACTATAATTACTGGTTGCCAATGAAGTCGACAGTGTGTATGCAAATGACAAATTCAAAGGAAGAAGCGCCACTTTGGCCTAATTTACCTAATAAGGCCGGGGTGAGCCAGGGGAGAGTGTTAATAGGATTTCAGTTCACCTGGGCTGAACAAGACTGAAAAAAAAAAATAACAGCAAAGCATCTACAATATCTGCAGTGAGGGGAAAGCAACAGGTCATTTGAGCAGTAAAATGTTGCATTTGTCTCCCGTCGAGGCCAAAAAAGGCGCTGCTTTCAATTTCTGTCGTGCGTGAGAGGTTTTCTCTAAACAGGCTGCCGTCTCTGAGGTTTGGCTTCCTCTGTTTACCGCGTATCACCGTAAATGTGCTGTTAATCCATCTCGACCCTTCACGCTCTCCACACCATCGTCACATTAAATTCAAAACACAAATAGCATATTAGCATAGTGGTGGAGAGCTGCTTCTTAAATATTTCTTTTCCCCTCTCTTCCACAGTTTATTTTTTAAATGATTTTATTTTTACTACTTGCATAATAACTTTTCCTATTTGGACTGATGGAAGAACGGTTCTGCCGGTGAAGGCTTTGTGTGTTTCTGTGTGTGTGACTGGATTAAAAGACTTGATCAAAACTACACAAACTAAACTTTACTGGTACGTTTTTTTTTTTTTACTATTTCCTCAACCGCTTACAGAAACACACGCAAGGTCTAAATCAAGATAAAGTGTTTGTGGGCGAGAATTCACAGTACAGAGATCAGAACTGACACACTCTCGGCAAGCACAAACTCACAAATACACACACTTCAGCATTTCTCCAAACCCCAAGATATTCACGCTTACTACAAAAGCACACACACACACACACACACACACACGTACAAACACACACTTGGCGTGCACCAGAGGCTGCATGGGTCAGAGCAGCTCGTCTGTGTTACCACCTCAGATTTGGAGGTGAAACTGACTAAATGCTGCTCACACTTCTGCAAAGTGATTATTACATGCAGTGTAATACTGTACGTATAAGACACATCGCAGGTGATGGTGGTAGAAGAAGAGTAAAGGATCAAACTCAGTCGTCTAAACAGGAAGTGACTTTTTATCCAAAGTCAATCTGAACATCTCAGAGCTCGAAGTGAGAAGTTACTGAAGCTTGTACTGAGGAGTGTTTTTGTGTATTTCTGATTTGTTGAGTATTTGGAGTCATTGATTTTATTTTGAAAACGTATTTAGGTTCATAATAAACATTAGAACTGGAGGATATTGGAGCCTGTGTTCTCGTAAATATTAAATGGAACTTAATCCTATTGTAAGATTTGAAATGTGTTATTTTCATACTGACAGATGGATCAGTACACTGTATGGAGCATTGTAACGGCTGTTTAAGGTGCTAACAAACCCATTTTGAGTCTGTGCTGCTTGTCGTCTCCTCACTTTACCCTCATTTCCTGTCACCTCTGTAGTGTCAACTATCAAAATAAAGGAAAAATGTCTGAATAAATAAGTACATTTCAGAGCAGAAATATCACGGCTACAACAGAACCTTTGAATAGAACATTTTTGTTGCTCTTCAAATTAAAAACATGTCTTCATTTTCAAATGGAAATGGAGAGATTGCTTGAGAATAAACGTTCCAACGTTGTGACTCACAGCCTATTTTCCGGTTTGACCTGATTTCAAATGTAAACCTGTTTACCTCAAAGCTAATTTAAGTTCATCACGAGGTAAATCCCCTGCTCTGGTCGCAGTCAGGACTGCAGCGCCAAGCCAATTTGACATGGATCAGAGGTAAATGTGCAAATAATTTTAAACATTTGTTTCAGTCTTTTTCTGGTATTAGTTGGATTCGCATGTGATGATTCAGAGAGAGGCAGAAAGTTCATTCAAGCCGAGGAGCGAATGTGTGAGCGAGCACAGAGCCACCTGGCCGGGAGGTGCTGCGACAGGAAAGAAGCGCTCCTCAGAAAGACTGCACAAAAAAGCTCTGAGAGGCAGAGCAGCTGTCACCTGTCCCCAGAACCAAACCCACAGATCCTCACAGACCAGAAGAAATGCAATCATATTTCTGAACTTTAAAAGTGTTTGAAGCTCTTTCAATTGTAGAAGAGACTGTAGGATGGCTAAATAAATAACCGCTGACAAATGGATAATAATAATAGTAGTAGTATAATAGATGAATTTATCTTGAGATCATTTTCAGAGTTTCCTCTTGTTCCTCTTTATCACAGACGATAATGTCAAAGCAGTTTATGAAATGTAATTAAATTAAAAGAAAGAAGGTCGATATCTTCAAACTGAACTGAAATAAATTCATGAAACAAAAAAACTACGCAAAACAAAACTAAAACAAAACACACACACACAAAACCAAAATGTTCAGGTTGATTAAAAATAAACAAAAATAAATGTAGTCCAGCCAAAAACCCACACACACACACACACAAACACACACACACAGACACACACAAACACACACACACACACACTGAATGCGATAGATGTCAGTCAGCACTTTCATGAATTTACAGTGCACAGTGTAAATAAAAAGTGTGACAAGAGACAGGCAGTGAAGCTCAGGGTGTGTATGTGTTGACAGTTCAGGGTGAATGTGGTCTTTCGGTGATGATGTCATCTGATTAACACTCACACACACACACGCACACACACGCACACACACACTCTGCTACCTTCTCACTGGCAGAGGGAGCGCAGCACAGCCTGAGAGCTCCCCCTAGCAGGGAGAGAGAGAGAGAGACATAAAGACAGACAGAGAGAGAGAGAGAAGGACGGGTAGAGAGACATAGTGAAAAACAGAGAAAAAAGTGATCGCAGAGGGAAGTTGTGCGAGGGGTTGAAAGACGAGTGAGGACAGAGAGAGACAGACAGTACACCAAGCCTCAACTCAGCAAACCAACACCACACTGGTATGTAGGCTATGGAAGTGTGTGTGTGTGCGTGTGTGTGTGTGTGTGTGTGTGTGTGTGTACAGCCTACCGATCAACTGAATGAATGTAAGAAGTCAGAGCTTTTATGTTGAAGGGTCAGAGCGACTGAACCACACACAACTAAATATTAAAAGACTTAAAGGATGATTTCACTCATTAATGTACAAACAAAAAAAACAATACTCACATTTCTGGTGAATAAAATATAATTTGTGGAGCCAAAGAATTAAAACATGACATTTAAAAGTGCCTTGATCTGCTTAACACTCAGACCTCACTGTCAGCACTGTTACAGGGATTATTATTTTAGTTACAATAAAAAATTATTCACAATAAGAAAATATGCCTTGTTTATTTGAGTGAACCAACTCTTTAAAGCTTCCCCAGCGCAGTTTTTTGAAAGGCTATTTAAAAAAAACAAAGCTGTGAGGAATATCACTGTGAACTCGTTACAATCAGCTGTGACACTTAATGAAACACAACTGAACAGAACTCATTTATGGCATTTTAAAAACACCTTGTTCACAGAATGCTTCACTGCATATGAAAGAAAAGTTACTATGCTCTCTCTCTCTCTCTCTCTCTGCCTCTCTGTCTATGTCTCTCGCTCTCTCTCTAACAAAGACTTAGCCCCAGCAGGGTGCACGGCTATTTGACAAGCCAAAGGGAAACATGCATCTCAAGTGGGCGACTGCAATTTACACGCAGCACTCTCTCTCTCTCTCTCTCTCTCTGTCCCTCTCTCCTCACACGCCTGTGTGTGTGTGTGTGTGTGTGTGTGTGTGTGTGTGTGTGTGTGTGTGTGTGTTTGCGGCCACAATGAGAGCTGTCGTCCTGTTTGCGTCTCTTCACACTAAATCAGCCAGTCGGAGCAGAGCTGGGGTTATTTGCAGGGAATGAGAAGCAGAAGGCTCGGCAGCACCTTCAAGTGTAAACTGTCTCGGCCTGGCGACGCCAAAACACACACAGAATCAGCCTGACGACCAGGAAATATATAGATTTACACCGATTTATCCGTCTCACGTGTCTCTGAGGGAGAAATTTGAACAAAAGTCCTGTGAAGATTTCTCACTCAGGACAGATTTTTTCACGTTAATGTCAGGAAATGAGTGTGAATTAAGTGTGCAGTGCTGGATTCAGTTTGATACAGAAGAGGGCAAAAAAACAAAATGTAATGTAAAATAAATATTCATGTAATAGTTCATACAGGGTCAAAATCCTGATCCATTACTGATTTCTCTTTTTAGATCTGTTAACACAAAAAATATGACAACAGAGGGACGCAGGTACATGAGAGAATAATTTGAGGCTTTAAGACGACTGTGGACTGTGAGACACGGCTTCATCTGAGTATCAGGAAGTTGTTCCTAATATTTTGAGCACTGAGTGCAAGAATGTCGCTTTAAAACTGCGACTGAGGCCTTTCAACTGCCAACATTTTAAAAAATTAGAGATTTAACCTCCAAAAAAAATCCGTCTCACCTCTCGTAATGCTTTCTCTCTCTCGAGGGAAAACATCTGAGACAAAAGAGGAGGAGCAACCCTCGTCTTTTATTCTGAAATCTACAATTCATGCACAAAACCATCATGTCGTCTGCAGCACGCTGTCAGATCCACACTGAAAATGCTTCCATTAAAACAAACACATTTTATGACCTGACTGCTCAACAAATATTTTGTGGAATCTGGGGTGGATTTGCATGTGTGTGTGTGGTGTGTGTGGTGTGTGTGTGTGTGTGGTGTGTGTGTGTGTGCACTCCAGCGTACTAAACTGGTGAGCATCTCTTACACATAAATTATGAAATGTACAGCAGCGTGCTGAACGCTGATAAATCAGACAGACAGGTCAGACCTGTCCTGTGAAGACAGCTACCAAGGTGCATGTTACAGTTTACACACACACACACACACACACACACACACACACACTGAGCTTAAAGCAGCTGTGTTACAAATAAAACAAGAAGCTAATTCATTAGCTTCAATCTTAATGCTCTCCTGTCTCCCCACTTGTTATGACTGTCTCTCTGTGTAATTGTCCACTTATTTAATTTAATAAATATATAGGATATTTATATATATTTTAATATATACTGTCTTCTTTGCTGCAGAAGCTGATGTCACAGCAAAGCATGCAGCGAGCACAATGTGACCCATTTCTAGAGGTAACCAAGTAGGCTACACACTGCAGACCTGCGTGTGAGCTGCCACACACAACTTGTAAACCCTGTGAAGCAATCACATCTCTGCTCGTCAGGAGATGATTTTACATCTTTAGGTGTGTGTGTCTGTGTGTGGGACGACGTAGAGCCGGGCCTCGCAGCAGAGGACAAACCCACAGCCTGCCAGGCAGCGTGGCCCAGAACTTGTCCACAGAGGCTCACTGTACAGGCGGTGCTGTAAGTTCTGTTAATGTGGGTTTTATAAGTTCAGAGCCGGTGATGTGCTGAAGTGTCAGTGATTTGATCTGACAGGCCGGACACAAGAACAATCTCAGCAAAAAAAAGCTGAAGCCAGAGAAAAGAGAGAAGTAATATTCAACACTTGTAACACATGATGGTTAGAGCTGTGTCCACACTTCCTCCTTTAATACTACAGTCATTAATGCACAGCTGTAAATCACTAACAGCTGCTCTTACTCATATTTTGTTCTTCCAGTATTTAAAGTCCTGCATGAGGATCTGCAGCTGAAACACAAATGGTTTCAGAGCTGAGAAGTTCGGCTTGTGTTTCCTCTGTGGATCATGTGTTACTCAGCTCTGGTGAGTTCAGAAAATAACTGAACATCTTCTCACTTTTTCCTCTCCAGAATAAAACGCCTTTCAGATTTGCGTCAGACCTCCACACACACAACTTCATTTTTAAACGTATTTTGTTCAACACCGCCGTCTTTTATTGTACTCTGCATAAAAAATGCCGCGAGGGGAAAACCCTGATATTTTACATTAATACATTAATATTAGAGGCGGATAGTTCAGCTTTGACTCCGTGCAGCAGAAAAAAAAACATCATGAACGGACTAATTAAAGCGAGGCAGTGATGTGTCTATTAAAGATCCAATAACCTGCAGAAAAATAAAATCATGCGTTCATCCCGAGGCTCTGTGAGGCTCTGTGAGGCTCTGTGAGGCTCCTGTAAGAGCGGGAGCGCAGTCATGTCAGCGGCTTCATGTGTTCACGGCAGCTGGTAAAATAATCCGTTTAACAATGTGTTAAAATAAAGAAGTGACGGAAATAATTCGTCAGAATTAACTTTAATTCAGGAGCGACTGTGTGTGTGTTTGTCTGAATATAACAGAGCTGCTGGTTGATGACCGATATCACTATTAAATAGATTATATTATAATTATACTTTTATCCTCAATTAAAAATGAAGTGTATTATCCTCCCTGGTGACAGCGCTGCTTACACGTTATTATCACAAATAGTGGATAATAATGAAGTGAGCGACACTGACGGATCTCAGACTTGAGCTGCTTCACAGGAGAAACTGTGACACGCGGTCAGACTTGTGTCTGTGCTCGCTGCTCTAATAACAGGATTATAATCAGTGAGTAAATGACGATCGGAGGAGTAAATCAGGGCCTTTATCTCATAATGTCAGAGAGAGAAGAGTCCTTCAGGAACGCAAACAAACTTTCTGCTCCGAGTGTCAAAATGTTCCTGTGTGAGTCCTCCAGAGGAAACACTCTCCTCTCCCTAACACGCAGCAGAGACGCAAACAGAAGCTAAATAATGTTGTGATGGTGTAATAATTTTTTGCAGGTGTACTTACGTGTTATTTCTCTCTGGGACAGGTGCTGCGGGTTCCCCTGCTTGCGTCGGGACATCGCCCTGGCATTTACACTGGCATCGCCCGGAGAGCGGCGCTGGACGGGTCGGCTCTCCTCCTCCTCCTCCTCCTCCTCCTCCTGCTGCTCCTGTATACTCACTGGCCCCAAAACCAGCTGCTCGCTGACCACTCCAAACTGACCGCTCTGAACTGGCCCCTAATGTGGCCCTCGAACTGACCCCCGCGCAACGGCTCTCCCTGCAGCGGCGGAGGCTCCTGCGCTCCGCTGTGACCGGCCGTGGCGCAGCGCTGGGCGGCCGAGAGCTCGGTCGGAGTTCGCTGCCAAAGTGGATGCGCGCCTCCCTTCTTCAGTCGCGGTGGTGGTGGTGAGGGAGGGGGATAGTCCGGCTCTGCCTTCCGCCGTTTTCACACCATGTGTCACTGGAGAGCGGAGAGCGGAGTGGGGTGGAGGAGAGGAGAGAGGCGCTGAGTCGCGGGAGGTCGGCGGTCACCTCCTGATGGTCACTCAGTACCTGTGTCCACTCTCCGGCCAGCCTGGACAGCGCGTGTCCCTGTCCTCAGAAAGCAGGTGAAATGACGCCAATTAACGTAAGTGTGTAAAATATGAATCCAATTTTCTTTTTGGCACTTCTCGAGTTGTCGCCAAGTGGTGGGCACTTCTTCTGCTGCACTGGCAGTGCCAGGCGGGCGGGTTAGACTTTAACTCTTTAAGTCAAAGCCCAGTGCTGCTTTGAGATAGACTGCTACACTCTTTTTCTCTTTGTGCTAGCTGCAGAGTCCCGCGTCCCCGGGCTGTGTGCGGCTGTGTGCGGCTCTGTGCGGTTCTCTGGCTTCTACAATGGGAGAAAACTCAAGTTCAAGTGCGGACGTGACGTTCAGTCTGCGGTGAGAAAGGAGAGTGGAGACTGAAGAGCACTGGGGGCGACTAGTGGTGGCTTTCACACACACAGACACACAGACACACACACCACGCGCACGCACGCACGCACGACTCAACTCCACCTCGCGCGGCAGCAGTGGTCAGAGACGCGCGAGTCGACTCGGCGGTGTCCCGTCAGCGTCACAGTGGACTGATGCGTGCGAGACAGTGACCCGAGACACTGGACACGAGCACGAGCCTGCACTCACACACACACACATGCAGGAGTGTAGTGTGTGAGACTGCACACGCTCACCCCGCGTGACGGACAGCCTGCCTGCATCCCTCACATTAATAAATCTTATTTAACATTTAATAACATTTAAACTTGTATTAAACACTTTATTTTGTGCACGTGTGTCAACACATTTTCCACAAAAAGGCATTTGAAGCAGGCTGTTACTCTACACTCCTTATTATAAAAAAAATAAATCACATTTTTGTCATTGAAACGCGTAAAAATCATAAATCCTAATTGACTGGTGATTATGATTGAACACTTTATATATTTATATTAGCGGCTGTATTTTTATCCAGCAGGATGTCACTGATGCTCCGTCGTGGCCTCGATATGCGCGCAAATTTTGTGCATCACACACATTAAATCATGAATTCATCCTGAAATCATTTAACAGCACCGTGTGAGTGGAGCCTGTAGTTTATTAATACACACACAATTCTATCTGATACTTTTATCATATTAATGAGTAAATGATGTGAATGCCGGTGAATTAATAATCACTTTAGGTGTTGAAGGAGATGTTGGGGTTTTTTTTAAGCAGGTTTCGGAACCACATGGTGACCTCTGCGTGTCGAACCTCCGTTAGCTGAAGTGGGAGATTAAAAAGGGGAGACAGTTGAGATGAGCAGAGGATTATTCTCATCAAAATATAATGAAATTAAAACAACACGAGAGAAAAGTGTTCACACATCTCCATCAACTCTCCAGCTGGGCGCTGCGTCCTGCGCGCTCCCACCATCGTTAAAGCGCCTGATCTTTATCCTCACACGTCCCTGTGGGAGAGGAGGGGGCGCGAGAGCTAAAGTAAAACTTGGTGACTTTGTACGCGTGTGTGTGTGTGTGTGTGCGTGTGTGCGCGCGAACGGAAAGTGGGTGTGAGTGAGTGAGCGTGTGTGTGTGTGTGCGTTGCGGCAGCTGAGCGGTGGCATGTGTGTGATGAAACCTGCAGCTCACAGGAACATGAGTGTGTTTTAAAGCACAGGTTTGGACCGGTGGCCCGGACCGGAAACTACCTGTGCCAACCGTTTCATCCCGACAGCGCTGCGTCTGAGCCGGACCGGCTGCTGCCACCGTCCACAAACACTCCTCATTTTCCACTTCTTCATCTGCATGTCCGCCTCTCAACTTCTCCGCTCCATCTTCGGGGGGGGGGGGGTGCAGGCCTCAGGGTGCTTTTTATCCCTCCCTGCCTCGCATCTACACGCCTGTGGTTTGTTCCTGGGCCAGGTGTTGTCAGAGCGGCAGATCATCCGTCGAGAACGCCTCTCCCCATCCCTCATCCTCCCGGCTTTGTGTTTGGACTTCTCGCTACTTTTCCCTGCACCGCCTCGAGTACCGCCGCGTCTCTCCTCCTTCCCTCTTCTTCTTCTTCTTCTTCTTCTTCTTCTTTCTTTCTATCTTTACGGGGGCTCATCTCGGCTGCTCGGGCTTTTCCTCAATAAGCCAAAGCCTCTCCTTATTTCACCACACCGTAGGAGGACATAAATGAAATCCTCATGCTCATTTACAAGAAAAAGGAGAGGATGGCAGGTTCGTCCAAACGTCTTTGTCGCGAACATAACAGAACTCCCACTTCCACCGGGGCCGTGCAGCGCTCTGCTCCAGCAGCACCGACACACAGCATTATGGTGAAATGTAAATCATTGTCATGTTTAAGGCGCCAGTGGATCTTTTTGTTTGTTTGTTTTGTTTGTTGTTTGTTTGTTTATTTGTTTGTTTTGATGTAGATATGGGATTAAAGCTGCCTGATTGGCTGCTGAACGGACAGAGAGGAGAAGAGGAAGCAGAAGAAGAAGCAGACATCAGGTGTCTGAGCTGTGCTGATGTTACAACAACGACTAAACCGTCTCTTATTGCAGCTTTAACGCATTTTTATTTCGTCCCAGGCTTCTAAATCCTCCCTGTAGTGGAGTCATGAGTCCATTCTGTGCAAAGTGACACTCCAGGCCAACATCACTACCCGGATGTGCTCTTCGTCCTTGCAACGTGATTGGCTCATTAGTCAGATGGGCGACAGGTGCATCATTCCCAGTTTCTTATTGGACATTCTATAAAGGCGATTCCTCACTCACAGGCCATCAGTGTGAGTTATGGTGGATGGCTCCAGGCATCCTGCTTTTGCGCTTCCTTCATTTGCATATATATATGCGGCTGTTTGTTTTTATGTTAATGCTAAATAAGCCTACACCCTAACCCCCCCTCCTCCTCCTCCTCCTATCGCCCACCGCCTCGGCTGGGCGGTTAAGTTTTAATTAGTGGGACGTGGAGGTGTCCTTTAGAGTTTTAAGATCACTTTCCCAACAACTGTTCACCACTAAACTGCTAATATTGATGTTTATGTGTTCAGATGCATGCTGGGAAGATAAAGCAGGATGAGGAGGGAAACAAATGTGCACAGTGAGTTCACTGTTCTAAAGAAATGCTGTGATAGAAATTATAAATTCAGCTTATTTTCATGCATCAACACTTTATAGATCATCTCCAGAATATAGAGTTCTGGAGATGAAGACATCTGATAAACAGATTTTTAATAAAGAGACTTTTATTTGCAAAATTGAGCAAATCCCAAATGGTGATGAAGACCACGAGCTTCAATCATATCGCGCTATCTTCATCAGCAGGTGACATTTGCTCAGTTGTCTTGGAGCAGTATGTGTCCACTTGTTTCTTTTTTCCTGAGCACTTGGAGGCCGACTGCCATGCTCAGTTGTTCAGATGATAAAAGTTAGAGAAGGGGACGTTCAGGCTCTACCAGTGAGCAGCCGACAAGTCCTCTTTAACAGTCACCATCAAGTCTTAATGTCAGCATCATCCATTAAACGGCTGATTGTATTTTTCTATCCAGTCATCAGTAATGAAAAGCAGATTAGAAAGGCAGGTGTTGATGTGATGAGCTCCGCTCACTCCCAGCTCAGAATGATGACCCTCTGTACTCAGACCCACAATGCAACACCACCCTCTATTGGTTGGCCACTGCCACATGCAGTGTCACTGGGAGTTATTTCCACAGTGTGTGTGTGTGTGTGTGTGTGTGTGTGTGTGTGTGTGTGTGTGTGTGTGTGTGTGTGTGTGTGTGCCCGCATCTCTTTGCATTACTCTGTAAATGTTTGTATGCAGATAAAGGAGCGTTCATCCAGTGGATTAGTCGACTTTTCTATTCTGGGTGTCCGACCCAGTGTGAGCTCTGCTGTGTGTTCTCTACAGTCGGCTGATTTCAACCCCTCAGATGATGAGAATAAGCTTCCCGTTTGGTGTGTAATGGTTTATTAAAATAGTATACAGTGAGGCATTATTACAGGTTCTGAATGAAGTGTTAAGTAAATAAATGCTGCTGTGATGTGGATGAAGAGCGAGGGTTTGAGGGCTACCGGAGGAGCGCAGCAGCCCTTAAGCACAATTATGGATATCAAAGTTGAAATTATTCCTTTTAAAGGGAAAATGCTAATCATAGATTTATTGAGAGCAAGTTAGCAGCAGCACTGTGCTCTCATTACCAACACACACTCACACGCAAACATGTGTGCACTCTCACTTTCAGACTTTACTCTCTTTTTTCTTCCTCCTCTCATTTCAAAGAGATTTATTTTCAGAATAATTAATTCCATCACAATTATAGCAGCGGTTAACGTATATGTTGGTCATTATTCAGAGCTTCCTATAATGAGGCAGAGAGAGGAAACAAGGAAAAAAGGATGTGTCCTCCACTCATAGTGTAGTGTCCTAATTAGCTTTGCCTTCAATTAGAGGCAATAGAGCAGACCAGCCCTCTGATACCTTCATGTTAGTCTTTATATACAGACTGAAGCCAGGAGCCACATTCACAAAATGGTTTTACTATAATAAAAATGTGTGTTCAGAGACGTTTTGAGGGGAAAAAGCCAGTGAAATAGTTTGAGTTTTTGTCGACATTTACTGTCTTTACAAGCCCGGTGTAAGTTGTACAATTTACACACAAGCTTTTTTGTTAAGGGTCTTATTTTCATTTTCCATAATTACATACAGAAACAAAGCAAATCAAATTTTAAAAGAACATTAAATTAGGGGCGAGAAAAAGACTAAAGAAAAAAACATCACAGGTCACAGTGAGGCCATTACACCTGCAAACACAGCATGTCTGAGGTAACAATATGTCACGGTTGTTCTTGAGGTTCTTCTGTTCTTCCAAAGTGAGCAAAACATTTTTTATGCATTTAACTTTCAGAGGTCTGAAGAATAAAAAGCCACCACAAGTAATTGTCCAACTGTCATGGCCCAGGACAGGAAGGCTCTACAGCAGCTGATTAAAACCACCAGAACATCACTGGTACCATCTACAGAGCATCAGTGACATCAGTGAAGTGAGATGTCTGCACAGAGCCCAAAGATACTAAAAGACAACACCCACCCAGCCACAGTGTGTTCACCCTGCTGCCATCTGACAACAGATACAGAAGTATCTGCTGCTGTACCACCAGACTACAGAGCAGCTTCACTCCTCAGACTACAGAGCAGCTTCACTCCTCAGACTGTAAGACTCCTGAAATAGTTTGGGAAAAATTAACCTTGAACCTTGAATTTTCCAATGATTTTGTTTACATCATTAGCTTTCAACTCAGAAAGGTTAAAAAGAGGTTGTATTGTTTGGAGTAAAGGCTGCTGGCATACACCGTAGTGAGTATTTATACATGTGCACTCGTGTGTCTGCATTGCTGGTGTTGCTGAGTGGATTACCAGCTGTACTTTCCCCTTTAAACACACCAACTCATTCGGCGGACAGGTAGGTGTGGAGTGTCTGTAGGGAGGGCTGCCCCTCTATACACACTGCACTGGAACGACTTGGTTTCGGCAAGCCAGCGTTTGCCACTGGGCTGTGAGCAATCACAGCCTTTGCGGTCTGCGTTGCTGCAACGTGTAGTTACATATCTGGGGAGATTCAACGCAGAAGCATAAATCAAGCTTATATCAAGATATTTATTCTAAATATTTGGTTCAACACATTTTATGTACTGATATGATTATAAAGTAACGTCAGCTGGAACTTGTTTGGCCACATTTGGCTACTGAGTGCATTTCTCATAGTATACGGCCGAGGTCACACATATGCAAATGCAGGCAAATGAAAAAGGCCTGCTGGTGCTGAATGTGGCAGTGCAGGATGTGGGGCACACAGAACTCGCTTGCTGGTTTGTAGTCCATTTGAGGGGTCAACCACACACAACTCTTTGCTCTTGGTTGTGGCCGCAACTTTGCTAGTCAAAGTTCACCAAAGTTGAACTTTGGGCACCCCTGCCACAGAGTCTAATTGCAGAAAAAGAAGGTGTAGAGACCATAATTGCTTAATTAACAGTGGAAATCTGAACTTTGATTTGGAAGCTATATCACAGACATGGAAGTCCACTCCTTCAAAACACACAAGCAGCTAAAACACAGAGGAGCCCTGTGGTGGGCAGTGCTGCAGGCTAAATGAGATCTGAAGCAGGTTGTCCACCCGAACCAGTCACACCCTGGGCGCGGAGATGGATGGTCACCAGCCACCAGGCCAAACACCATTGTCGGCTGCCACCACAGAAATGGCAGCCGAGTGTGACTAAATCAGGTTTGCTTGGCAGCCGAACGGCAGGCCTATTTCCACCAGAGTCCCTGGAGGAATGGGGAGAGTGAGCAAGTGAGTGAGGGAATGCACAGCCCAGAACACACACACACACACACACACACGCAAACACTGGCATCTGATAGAGGATCCCGGTACTGCCAAAGCTCTGTATTCACCACAATTAGCTCCGTCCTCAGACGCTCATCCTAAACCCAGCAGTAATCAGCCAAATACTCGCTTTTGTTTTAAAGAAGCGCTCGTGACCTGTGTCTGTTCCAGTGCTGACATGGCTTTTGGCTGTCTCACCCTGCACTTTGTCCTTTAGTGGACAAATAACAATAATAGACTAAATATTGAGGGCCAGATCACACAAATAAGCCTACTCACATTTTCTGTTAGAGCTGGAGGTTTGATGCAGGGTACAGGGTATGATTCGGCTGTCAGCTGTGAGCGGGCCCAAACTGAAAATGTGAACTCAGTAGAAAAGTTGTTCTTTGAGCCAGTAGATCATAGTGCAATGACACAAGATGCAGCCTGATGTGACAGATCTTTCAGAAAATTGAAATGAATTACATCAAGATTCCAGTTAGGAAGCAGCACAGTTTAATCCACTGGACCTGCACTGCAGGATGTCAGGGCTCAGTTCAGGACATGTGACACACTGGAGCCTCATTCTGTTTGTAAGTGAGCGAAGCAGGCAGGTTAACACACAATGGTGAGGTGAAGTCAAGGTGAGACACACAGAGCTGTAATGAAGAAGAGCTGAACTGATCAATGCTGAAAAACTGAGTTGTGCCACACACACACACACACACACACATCCAGCCAACTCTCACTGGTGTTCAGCTCCTGCCAGGCTGTGCTGTGGCTGACTCCTGTGGTGGGGAGGCAAGAGACAGAGACCAGAGACAGGGAGGGACAGACAGACAGATTTCACATACTGTATAACATCACATGATGAATTCATAAGCACATGTTAAAACATTTCCTCATTATATTATATATATGTATATATATATATATAATTATATTATATTATATTATACTATATCATATTATATTATAATAATATTGCAGGTGTTATAATATCATTACATAATAATAGTAACATATTCCATTAGAATCAGTTCAGGTTGAGGTTGTGGTCAGTTTCACACAGTGTTGTATAAAGAAATCAACAGTCATAGTTGAGTAAAAGTAAAGATATTGTGTGAAAATATTACTCTAGTAAAAGTGAAAGTCACTCATACAAACAGTACTTGAGTAAAAGTCTTAAAGTAACTGATATTAAATGTACTTAAGTGTCAAAGGTAATATTCAAGCAATAAATGGATTTAAGTATTAAAAGTACAAGTAAATTATACACGCTACATGAATGTATACACTGTATGTGTCGATCGATTACTGAACCAGCCAATTATCAGATCCAATATTCAGCACCTTCCCGATTACTGGAATCAGTATTGTAATCTGAAAAGTAACTAGTAACTGAAGTTATAAGAAGTACAATACTTCTATGAGCATCTTTTCTTGCTCCTCTGTGAGCAGCCATGTCCATGTGGCCAGTGAGCCCGTGATTGGTCAGGATCAGTCTGGTTCTGATCCGATGGGATATACCCTGTCATTGTATATTCTCTATCTGGAGTCAAATAACAATTTAGTTTATGTTTTAGTTCATTTTAATATTAATTTATAACTGCTCCCTCTCCCCCCTCTCTCTCTCTCTCCCCCTCTCTCTCCCTCTCTCAGCCTGCCTGTTGTTATTAAGCAGCTCTTCTTCATTAACTGTCCTCCGCTGCCCCCTTCTGGTCACTCTGTCATCATTTTGTCTCCTGACATTCCTGCTGCAGTTGAGATATTTGGAACAACACTCTACATCTCATCTGTTCAGAAGTGATAATTACTTTCATAACTGCATTTAAAAACAGGATATCTGTTTCATTCTGATTGGTTGATATGTCATGGTACTTTGAGTTTATGGCTTGACTTTAAGTTCTGTCTGCTGTTGTTTGTGTCTCACTGAACTGTCACTTTATGTTGATTAGTAATTCAGTATTTGGTACTTTTATGCTGCAAACCACTCATCATTAATGACAGAGCTGTAGATGTCATGCATCGCTGTAGTCATATATTTATATGCATGTCACTGTTTTATTCTGGGTTTTGTTTTGTACTGTTATGCTGATGCTGTTTTTCATATTCTGCGTGTTGATATTGAAGTATAAACCTTTTATAATTGTTGTTGCTGTTGCAGTAGTAGCGTGGTGCAGTCTTGACCTCTGTCTGGTTCTCTTAAGGCCTCTTACCTTTGAAAGCTTGTTCTTTGCTGTAATTCTAAAGCTGGTTTCCACAGTTATATGTAGCATGGTCGTGTCCATCCCATAACAGGAATCTATGTTCATCAGTAGGAGCATAACAAGTGCGTAAACACAGGAACATCAGGTAGTTAATTGTTGTGGTCGGTTTGCTAACCTTTGGTCAGAATGCATCACCGGTCAGTAGTGATGATGTTTATTATCTTTCCTCAAAATAATGTACAATCCTCCTACAGATGGTGATCTGAGCTGAAAGAATTCACTTCATCATTTCCTCCACATTCAATCTACAGCTAAGATTGCTGACTGACTACACACCATGCCTGCTTATCCTGTTAAAGCAACTATAGCCAGTATTTTTATAATAACAATGTATGAATGATGATGAAATTATGTCAGTTATGTTCATCACGAGCAGAAACCCAACACAGCGTCTGACCGTGAACATACTATCAGCTGAATCTGCAGCTCTCAAAGTGTCGTGTTGGGCCGCAGCAGGCAGAGCTGTAAAAGAACTGTACACACCTGCTCAGCAGCAACCAGCAGACAGACGGGTCAGAGACTGAAGGCTGAACACTGAGGATCATTTAGCAGCTCAGGAGCCAGATCTGTCCCTCAGGAGTTGATGGAGACAACAAAAAAAAAGGTAAAGAGACTTTTTGATAACATTGTCACACCATATCAACTTAAACTGGGATGATACGTCAGTGCTGTGTTCACAACCTGTCTCTGCTAAAATAAAATGGACAAGAGCAGGGGTCTGGGGGTCATCCCCCCCAAAAAATTTGAGTTTCATAGAGTTTGTTTCCTGCATTGCTGCTTTTAAAGCTTGAAAATAATAAAATAATAAGCAGGCCCACCTAAAACATGTATATCTGTTCAAGTGTCCACTTTATTTTGAACATATGTGGTGCTGTACGTTGCCGTCAGACAGCCCCTGTCCTTTGGCACTACATTCCCTCAACTGTACAACGTCACACAGTGAAGCTTTTTCAGAGGACTGTAGGGATGACATGGGCTGGGGTCTATCACAGCATGCAAAGGGAAGCGTGATGACCTCGGGCAGTCCGTCTCTATTAAAGGTCTCAGGTCAACATGAACAGAAATGTGTTACTTATTGAAGCCATAATGAAAATGGTGTTTTCAAGATTGAGTTCTCAGGTGTCATGATCAGCTAATAAAGCGTGACCCACCTGATGACTCTTATCTTGGCAGCTGGTATTAAGATTTAGTGGTGCACGTTCCGTTTTGGTGAACTCTAATGGCCGACTGCTACAGCTACAAGTTCAGGCCGTAAGGTCAAGCTGCACCTGAACTGTGTAGAGAGGACGATTCCTTTAAGAGATAAGGAAGAAGGAAATTGTATTAATGTAGAATGACGATGAGAATATATTCTGCTGTTCATGAAACAACTTGCTCAACAGTGAACGAGGGACATTATTGTCTTGGAGGTAAGAATCTGCAGGGTCCTCTGATCCCTGAGAAGTTAAGGTCGTTGGAGGGTAAGGTATGGAAGGAGGAAACGTAACGGCCTCTACGACTTCATCGTGAACTCATTATTTTTCATCTCCCCTGACTTTCTCCTCCATCCTTCTATTCTTCTCCTCTCTTCAGATATTTGGACTGACAGTCAAGCAGTCTAGTGGGCAGGAGAGCCCACTGTGCCAAAAGCCATCATGTCACAAACACACACACACACTCTGACCACCTGCGCACTGTAACCATGGATGTGGTCAGAGGAAGGACACACACACATACATGCCAACACACAGACACACACGTAGAGAGCCGGGCAGGTCTGGAGGATTCTGGGTCATGGATGGGAGGTCTGATGAAGATGAGGTGGGACACCGGCGCTGGGCCTCTTCACCGCTCACTGGTCAGCACACCGCTGTGCCTGTGTGTGTGTGAGAGAGAGAGAGAGAGAGTGTGTGTGTGTGTGTGAGCGTGAGGGGATCAGGTCTGATCTGAGCTGATTTTGTCGTCTCTCGGCCCTCTCTGTGGCATCTCCTGACAGGCCATCACACCATAACCAGGAGAAAAAGCAGAGAGGTGGACGTTCAGGGGGGTCTGGGTGGTGGGTGGTGGGGGGCGGGGGCGTCTAGCAGGTTTAAGGAAGGGGGAAGTCACTCGGTGCATTTCTATGGCCTGAAAACACACTCTGTGAATAACACACTGTGGATCGTGTTCAGAACTGATGCATTTTTAAAGACTTATCACAATTAAAGTCAGCTGCAATCAGCGTAATATCTCCATCTTAAAAACAGATAAATCTCACTGTGTCTTCATGTTCTGCCTTCACTGACACCACTGTTACTGCTGTACACCCTGGAGTCCACATGTTTTATTACATGTAATTTAAAAATGACGCTTGGTGTTATATATGAGTTCTGTCCATTTATTAATTTCATTTTATTTTATTAGTCAAACAACAGCAAACTTGACTTGAAGAGAGACTTGTGTTTAGGGTGAAATGTATGTGTTGGTGTGGTGTGTGTTCACCAGAGAGGCAGTGTGTCGTATGTGTTTATGTAAAGAATGCAGATGTGTCAGTAAAGCGGTTTGACAGGCCTCTGCTACTCTTTTTCAAAGAGTAGCAGAGGCCCGTTTTTTTAACATATATATATATATTGAATTGAACATGTTAAAGGAGCAGTCTGTAGTTTTGGTGAAGACATTTTAATCTAAAGAGAAAGATCCTCATTGGCTGTTTTTCTTCCGCCTAAACAAACTAAATAAACAAACTGTGTAGTTTAACATGAACAGTAGCAACATTTGGTTCCATGTACATTCAGTCTATTGTTTCATTTGTTTGAAATTCTCTTCTTTCATACTCTTTTACTTTATTTATATGTGGCGGACCCTGCCACCTTTCTAGCTTCAAACAGTGTTCTGGGACCTTATTTTCCTCTGAGAACAGCTGGTTTATACACCTATTGAAAAAATATATATATTTCTGAGTTTGATTGCGTTTAATTGTCTTCTCCAAAACTACACAGTGCCCCTTTAAACTGGAAAAAGACAACTTTTTGGGTTATCGGTCTAGAGTAAGTACCAATTATATATATATTTACACACACACACACACACACACACACAACCAAAACAACAAACAACCCTTAAAAGAAGGAAGGGTCATTATGTCATGATGATGATACCTTTTTTCTATGGGTGGCCCATTCGTGCCATAATTAAGTGGAACCGGGTCCGAGGTAAGGTTTGGAGGACAGTGCTGATTTTTCAGCTGTGAGACTCATACAGGTTGGAGCAGCTACACTGGCTGCGCGAGTCAAGTGGGGCTGCAGCACCATCATCTAGAGACTCAGAGTCTCGACTGTTTTTACTGCAACACACGCAAAAATAGACCTGAAGACCTGAAAACGACCTGTAGACAGTCGTATCTACATCCTAACAGTGTTTCACTACAGTTTTAATGTCTGTATGTGTAGAACATGTCACAGACATGAAGAGAATACACCTTCATTAGACCTCACACACACACACACACACACACACACACACATACACACACATTCACACACACTGGACACAAACATGCACTTACAAAGTACATGACAAGGAGGAGTGCTCCTGCTTCCATCACCAGCAGCATAAGTCAACGTCTGCCACATGCACAACAGGGTGTGTGTGTGTGTGTGTGTGTGTGTGTGTGTGTGTGTGAGTGACTCAGATGTCCTCCAGTGCAGACGCACCTTGTTAAGGGTATTTGAGATTGAGTAAGTGATTGATCTACATGTCAGGTGACTAAGTGGTTCTTCTGTCCACAGTTCAGGTCAATTAAGAAATGTGCGCGTGCGTGTGTGTGCGTGCATGTGTGTGACATCATTTTTGCAGGACATCTGGGTAACATCGTCACCAGTTGTGTGGAAACCCTGGTGGAAAAATACAGTCTCTGTTTCTAATGCTCTCTTAGCTTCAGCTGTACTCTTATGTAGCAGGGACTCATAAATAAACCTTTAACAATGAACACTTCAGTCATGACAACTTCCTGTTTCATCATTCATTCACCATTCTTGTATACGTGCTGACGAGTTTGAGGTGGATTGGATTAACCTCCTAGGAGAAAGTTGTATGGCTGATGTAAAAGGTTAAAAAACCCACTAAAATTCTAAAATATATTCGAATTGGCTGACTTCCTGATGAACCCATAGACCCCGGAGTTTTCTTATTACTACATGTGTGTAGTAGATTTTTTCCATCTGGGTAAAATGAACCGCAGGGGCTACGAACATTTAAGTTTCGTGGAGGGGTGTTATTTTGCCACACTCAATCCAAAGACCCATATCACATATTCATTTTTGTCACTTCTGATGCCTGTCTCAAGTTTCTTGAGTTTCCAAGCATCTGTGGCTCCTCAACAACATCTTCCTGTTTAATGGCAAAGCATCAGATTTACAGCGCTGCTATGGAAACACTATTAGATGGAAACTTACTGTCTTTACAATAAAATATCATCAAGGTCATTGTCCTGTTGCTAGCAGGAGAAACTCTACTAGATATTGGCATGTAGACATCAGCTTGGACAAAGTGTATTTACAAGTACAACAACTTCCTGTTTCGTCGCAGAACATCGAATTCACCACGCCACCATGGCACGTAAAACTTAAAATTTTACATTTTTTCTTAACAGTTTTTTAAACTCCATTGACCAAATCTCAGTCAGTCAGTCTGGTTTTTAAAGTTTTTGCAAATTCAGAATAGCCAACTTCCTGTTGGGTTTGGGTCATGGCACCAAAAGACCTAAGGAATTTGGTCCACGTAGCTGAAACTTGCTGTAAGGGCTGCTCTTAGAGGGTGCTGTTGAGCCATTTTGCCACGGCCATGGCTAAGACCCATACAATATGAACATTTTATGCACGTTTGACAAAAAAATGTGATGAATTTTCAAGCAGAAATGCAATTAATTTTGTGAAATAATAATAATTTGTTGCTTTACAATAGGGCCTTTGCATCTGTTGTTGCTCCGGTCTAGGAGGTCCAGGAAAGTGATGACTTGGATAAAGATAAACTGCAGAATTTGTCTGAATAAAAACAAAACATGGACGGAAGCTGTTTATATATTTTAGAGCTCACCGACCAGAATCTGCTGCTGAACAGAGCCGTGTTATAATAAGGTGAGCTGAAACACTGTGGGCACGAGAAGAGACTTTGACTGTCACAGTGAATTGTGTAGGAGGCTCTTGGTCAACACAGTGATGTGATGATGCTAACCGGGCTGCAGTATATTCCCCAGGGCACTGTGCTGTCTTGGAGCCTCCATCAGCTTTAACAAATGAGCCTCTGCTGGGCAGGTGGCTGCATCTCCTCCACTCCCTCCATCTCCTTGGTGAGAAATGATCCTGGAAAGGGTTAACCCCCCCTCTGTCCTATTTTCCCTCTCCTCCTTCTCCCTCGTCTGCTATCCTCTTCCTCTTTGACTGCCCCTGACTTCGCTCACCTCACTCCAACACCCCCATCCTCCATCTCCATCCTCCATCTCCCCGCATCCATTTGCAAATGATCTGGTTTGTCTGCATATTGTCAGATAATGCCGGCCCGGCCATTCATCACCTGTCTGCAACTCCCAGCACCCTCCACACTTAATTGTTCCCTCTCTGACCTGGAGAATAGAGAATGATGTTCCCTCTGCCTGGCAAGCGAGAAAGAAAGAAAGAAAGAAAGAAAAAAAAGAGAGAGACCGAAAGAAAGAAAGAAAGAAAGAAAGAAAGAAAGAAAGAAAGAAAGAAAGAAAGAAAGAAAGAAAGAAAGAAAGAAAGAAGTGTGGTCACTCTCCTTTCTCTTTTAATTTCTGTTAACCTTTTCTCTTTGTTCTCCATCTATCCTGTGTTTCTAGGTCAGATGAGAAGAAGAAAGAGAACAAGGAAAGGAGACAAGGAGAGGACAGGAGAGGAGGGAAGACATCAAGCAGACACTTATACAGACACAAACATATAGCCTAGTATATGCATTGGATACACACACACATACACACACACCTTATCCTTATCAGAAAGCTATTTGCATTTGTGTTCAGCTGACTGGAAAACAGCTGTCCAATTTTCCAGTCATGGAAACACATGGATAATGAGAGAAAAAGCAAAATGTCCAGGAAGATCTTGTGTTCTCCTGGAAAACGATTTAAATTTTCCCTATTTTCCTATCAGAGCTCCCCAAAATAGATGACACCGTCACCTAAAAGGACTAATTTATCATATAAACATTCAAATGCTAACGTTAGTTTATGAACCAGAGAATTTTGAACAGGCTGCATGCTGTGAACATCACACAGCGCCTGCAGGCTGGATGACATTAACTGAACGTTAACACTGAAGTGGCTGAAACTTCAAATAATGTTACAAAATGCTTCAAATGTAATTATTAGTCACCACTGGCTGGTCATTGTGTTTACTGTGTTTATTGATGAACCATTAGTGGGCTGTGCTTGAGTTTTTCTCGTGGTTGGTTTGTAAAGACAACCAGCCAGCAGCAGAGCTGATGCAGCAGATTATGAGGCAGTAGTCCCGCCACAACCACAGCCAACAGGCCAGGTGGTGGAGGTGCTGCTGCTCCAACATCTGGCCCGTCCACTCCTGATGAGCCTGGAGACGTTACGAGCCTGGAGAGGGCAGCACACATACACATATCTTCATGTTCTCTATCATGTTTATTGTTGAGGCTCAAGAACAGCTGATTGAAGCAGTTTACTTCATAACATATGTCTTATTCATTATATTGTACATTTTATCTTCCACTTTAATGAGGTCAAGTGAAAAAAGGACAGTTCAAGTTCAATGTTATATTTTATATTTTATTTTATTCATTATTTTATAAATGCAGCAGGAACAGCTAAATGTTGCAGTTTACTTCAAAAAGTATTTTGTTTTCCAGATTTATATGCAGTACACCGAGATGCTGCTGAAATAAAACATATAAATACTGACTGACATGTGACGTGCGTTGCTACTGGAGATATGACTTATGATGTATTGTGTCCAGAAGTGAACGATTTAATTGGTTACAAGTGAAATGGCATTTTTTTGTTATCACAGAGAGAGTAAAGTATCGAACAAAGGTATCGAATTCCAGGTATCGTTATCGGAACCGGCATCAGTTCAAATGTGAACGGTACCCAACCCTAGCAGCTATGGAGAAGGTCTCGTTGGCCCAGGTCCTGTGTTGAGTCCTGAGGGGTGGGGACAGGAGGTCGGCATCAGAGGAGCGAGAGCTTACTGCTTAGTACTCATTGATCCTGTGAACAAACATGTGATGTGTTGGTGCATGTGGTCAGTAATACACAGACGCAGATAGTAAGCTAGAGCTGAGCCCGGTTTAATGCAGGCTACTTACTTCATAACCATCGTACTCACATGGGCAGTTTGTTGAGGAGAGGGTGGAGCTGTGTGTCATTCACTGTTACTCCTCTTTTGTCCCTTTATCCTCATTTCCTCCATGATGGACACCTCTCACACCAGGCAGGAGACTTCCCCATCCCTCTCCTACTCTCTTCAATAATAAATGGATGCTTCCATCATGACCTGCGAGGAGCGTTGAATCAGTCATGCTCTGGGGAGAGAAGAGGACTTCTAGGTGTCGCCACCGAAACATTTCTGCTTGTTTATAAGGTGAAAAGTTTGGTACACAGTTGAGTCAATCTAACATGATCAGACTGTTGCACAGTTGAGACACCTACTACTGAAAGTTTTTGGACACTATGTAAACTGTGAGAACATTATAGAGACAAGTGAATTGTCTCTAAACTGTAGCCTTGTGCTATAGACACGGACAGACATTAAAATATATATGTACGTTCTATATGCAGCTTTAGTTTCTGTCTATTCTGTGCAGTTCTTCAATAGATCTGGCCATCAGCTGAGGTTTTGACCACATAGGCCATTCTGAAGCAAGTGTGTAACTCTGTCTGTTAACCCGTATGCTAACACTTCCTATTTGTGGACAGTTGAGTGCTAAACCACAGTTATCTGAGGACATAACTTGCTGTGTTTCTACAGCGCAGGACATGTGGTTACTGCAGGTGTCTTTTCAGCAGTACAGATGGCTGTGATAGAGTTCAAGATAGGCTCCGTGTGTGCGATGTTGGATTCACCTGTTGCCATAACTGCCTTCCAGAGTGGTTTCATGATGTTGACTTTAAAAGAGATTCACGTTCTGGTCCATGGGCTCTGCATTTTATGGTCCGACTGGGCCAAACACAAAACCACAGTGTAGTTTAAAATGAACAGTAGCAACATTTGGTTCCAGGCACATCCAAGACATAGTGTCCATAATACTCCCAACAATATGCTAAACAAATAATTCAGTCTTCATAATTCAATAATTGTTTAAATTGTTTGAACGTCTCTTATTTGGAGAATACATGAAATACACCAATCACAGGTTTCACTCAGACTCCAGAGCTGACCCCTGATGAATAAAGCCTGAAGAAACAAACTGACCTTAAAGGACAACACAGTTTATACTGTTTTACTTTGTTAATATGTGGCAGACCCTGCCACCTTTCTAGCTTCAAGCAGTGTTCTGGGGCCTTATTTTCCTCTGAGAACAGCTTGTTTATTCACTTATGGAAAAAAAGTTTGTATTATTACCTCATTAATATTGTTAATATTAAAATTCTGAGTTTGAATTTGTTCCCCAAAACTACTTAGCGCCTCTTTAATGCAGCATTTCTTAAAACATAAGTCACAAAGTGCTTTACAGGAGACAGAAAAGAAAAAAGATGGCAGAAAATACAGGAGGAGAATCTGCTCAACAGCCAGGTTTTAAGTTATAAGATCAAAACAAGTTAAAAGTGAGTTTTAGGATGTTCTTTAATTGTGTGCAACGATGTGGCTTCTCTGAAACTTTGCAAGAGGCTGTTTCAACAGCAACAAAAAGTTAATCACCCTCTATACACATGTGCTGGCTCAGCCAAGCGTCACAGGATCTTGCATTTCCATAACAGGGCTGCCTGCTGGAGGGTGTGTCTCTTTTATTTTGTTTTTTAAATATATATATATTTTTTTAATTTCCAGTTTAACAAGACATACAGAACTCGCACATAGACTCACATAAAACATGGCTCCAGATCCCTTCCCTGACCCACCCACTTACAGACTGAAGGAGGACCGACACAAAAGCAGAAGATGGCAGTCAAATTTAAAATTGAGGGGGTGAAAAAGGGACATTAATATATGAATGAATCCAACATAAAATATCAAGAGGCACGGTCACACTCATCACATAAAACCACACCAGTGAGATTTGGAAGGCATCCTCCTGAACAGTGATGTGGAGGCGTGGCTGTGGTAGAATAACACAGCGCCAGCAGACCTGGGACCAGCTGACCAACAGCCTCTTTATGAAATGTGCAGGAGTTTATAAAATAATAGATTAATTAAAGTAGTGCTGCCACACAACACTTAAAGGATTGACCAGACGTTTCAAATCCTGATTATAGTTATATAGTGCCAATTTTTTTGTAGGCCTAATATAGGCCTATTTTTTTCTTTAAACTCATAGCTGGCTACAGCCATGGTTCCACCTCAGTCCTCTAATGGGACTAATCGTGGCTGTTTGCGGAACATGGAAATATGTCTCGGCACAGCATAGCTCTGATCGATCCGAACTCCATTCAGGGAACCAGTATTTGAAAAGTTGTTTGCTTGTCGCCCGGCCGACAGACCTGACGCAGCATGAATGAAAAACAGACTAATTGGTCTGAATGCACCATAAAGGATAAGTGATCTGTTGATTTGGGGATGCTAAAGAGACATTTGGGCTGAGGGAGGTTGCATTTAGAGGAGTCGCTGGACACGAATGGATTTGTTGGCTGAATGTAATAAATTCAGTGTTGAAATGATTCCAATAGTTTGAACAGAGGTATAACTTGTCTGCCAGCTGATGTCTGTCTTGTGCCCTTTAGTGACACCACCAGTTATGCAGTGGAAGGTTTCCCTGAACACACTGACTGAAGAAACACAGATGTTCTGATTGATGATGGTCAGTAATGCCCCTATGTAAGCTGCGACACCTAGCCAGCATTGCTTCACTAGTTCATGATTACATAAATGTATTATGCAAACTATTAGATTTGGTAGCTAAAGCGAGTATGAGACAATTTGATATGGTGAAATCACTTTATATGAAATGAGCATCAGTTGTGAGGCAGTAAACTAAGCAGATGGCTTCACCTTCAGTTCCACGCTCACTCGTAAAATACTGATGGCTCAGCTTTAACTTAAACCTGAACCTAAACCCCCCCACCAGCGTGACACCAGTAAAACACTTGCCTGACAGTGGTGCTCTGACTGGGGCTGCTGTAATTGTATATTAATATGGATGGCAGTTGATAATTCATGGCGCAGGATTACTTGGACTACTTGGAGTGCAGGTCCCAGGTCTGCTCCCAGCGCTGACACAGCAAGCGCTAACAATACCGGACATGCCTCGCTCCCCACTGCCCACCCTGATGGCCATTATAATAATATATTCAAGGATTAAAGGGGTTTTATCCTAGACACCCATGAATTATAAGTGGGGCAATTCAAAATTTAATTGCCCCGAATTAAATGATTCAAGATAATGTTTCATAAATTCTTGAAAGGGCCGGGGGGCAAAGAAGAGGGAAATACATGAAATAAACCTTTTTCTCCCAATAACAGGAGAACAGAAAGGAATGACCTCCTGTCTCTGGAGGAGGTTTGATCCAAAGGTAGAAGGTACAAACACAACACTACACATAAGAGATGAGAAATGAGATGAAGTTTAATTTCTGACAGCTTCAGGACGAGATTCCTTTTCAACGCTACACCGACAGGAACACAGAACTACTGCAGACGGTGATTAGTCCAGTTCAGCTGGATCACAACATACCTCCCAAGAACATGATACATCTACACACACACAGGTCTTTTGAAAAGCAGTGAACAGACTGAGTAACTAATAAGTTTGGTCGCAGACAGACAAGTGACACATCAAAACACGAGCATCATGTGGTACAACGTGATCAGAAGAACCTGATGTAAAGTGAACAGAACCTAGTTTTGTTCTGCATAGGACTTGGAGAGGGAACATTGTGTTGACTAGAAGTGAGCCCAACTCACACAGATCACCAAGCCAAAGCCAAGATTCACTGACAGTCACAGCAGGTATCTGTATCAGTTTATATGGAGCTGAAGTATGTTAGTTCAAATCTCATTAACCCTGTGGTACCAATCACCCAGCCTATCTTATATCTTAGCCAGCACTCAGTTCTGAGAACAATCATCAGATAGGGGAGACCAGAGACTGTTGTACAGATTTATTTCAATGAGTTGAGGAATTCCAACCATTTTTTGCACAACCGCCAACAGGTCATGCTATACACAGATCCAGGGAAGTAGTGGAAGTAGACAAGTTTCTATTACTGCAGAGGCGTCTTCCAACAATATCTATGCATTTGAATGAGAGATGTCCTACTTTAATCTTTACTTTCTATGTAAGGTTACTTTTTACAATGATGTTTAGGAAATCAGGAAGAACCTGTGCAGTTCTTCGCTGCTCCAACAGTAGTGGCAAACAACTGAATGTGAAATACACGAGCTGTTGCACACACACATAGGTCACTGGGTTTGTCTATAAGGACACAGCTCAACTTTTGGTAAATATGCTTTTTATTTTCTTAATGAGAATTAGATGAGAAGATCAGTACCACTGTCATATGTATGTTAATATGTATGTTAATATGTATGCAGTTGGATTTGTCTTGTGTTACTGCAGCTCTCCTGGTGTTTTCACAATGTAATTAACCGTTTATCTGATGGAGATTGAAAAGTATGTGCGCTCACAATTCATCTGCAACTTCACGTCATCAAATAAAACAACACTGCTTCGTTAATGGCCGCTGATGTTAGCGGTGCTTTATAGGTTAACATTAGCAGCCTGTGCTCCGACTCCGCTAGTCTGCACTGATAAGAGGAGCGGTACCAACAGCAGCAACATCACTGGGGAAATCAACACTGAAATACGTCAAAATGTGGGACTGTCATGTCCACATAAGCACTAACAGTGTAACGTTAGCTAGCCAGTGGTTCGCTACGGAGAGATCAGCAAACTTGTCGTTTTTTTTAATGCTATTTATAAAGAAAAGGCCTGAAATACAATGTAACGACAGATTGCTTTTCAAAACCCTCGTTTTGAAGTGTCCATCTGAAAATCTCTGTTTAACACTTTACCCTACCCCTCCATCCTAACAGGAATCAGGACACCATACACTTAGATGTAGGGAACTGGGACTGGGCATAGATGGCAGTTGACTCACCTCCAGTTTGGAGAAGCAGAGAATAGCCCTGGCACAGAAGCTAAGCAATGTACTGCTGTGGACACAAGGCAGCAAAATATACTGAAGTCACCTAGAGGAAGGCCACATACAAAACAAATAATAATAAAAAAATAGGATGGCACTTGATAGAGTGTACCTCCACCAAGGCCCAACAGTCCCCTTCAATTCAATCAAGCCTAATCCCATATCAAATAAAAAACATATTTAAATCTGCTGGATCCAGATTTTTATTTGGATCTGCATCAAACTGTACTCACACACAGATACCTGCCACCTAAATATGCCTGATTCTTTTCCATCAAGATCCGTCCCCAAAAATGTCTCACAATGTTAGAAAAAGTAAGAAGAAATTCCTGGATCTGTCTCTTTATCTGGATCAACACCAGAAGTTAATAGGGTCTGTTCTGGGCCAAGTTTTGTGTAATCCTCCTGACAAGAGGATACAGAAGAAGAACTTTTGGAGAGAGGGGGAACTTCTGTGGAAACTGTATTTATTTACTGGTTGGTAAGTCATTTGATTTATTTCTAAGTATTTAGTGCAATCTTACATGATGTTTGGGTGCAGCAGTGGTCTTCTGTGCCTATCTGACTTATTTGTGGCTGGTCTGGACGTTAAGTGTGTGTCGCTTAGAGTTGAGAAAATATAGTGGTAAAAGAAAGGGCTGTCAGACAGCAAGGTACAGGGCTGAAAGTATACAAAAGATAGCATACACTTAAACTCATATAGATATTATTTAGGTGAGCCTTCTTTTAGTTGCATTGCTGAGCTTCTGTGTTGGTGCTCCCGTTTGTCCAAACTCGGGGCATTGCTGACCACCATCATCTGCAGGTACGAAACTGACTATGGATAAGTACCTCATGCAACTCCATTAGAAAAAAAATAAAAAAAATAATCAGCCTGGCTTCTTCATAGAGCTAAGCTATGCTAGTTTCAGCTGGTAACTCCCCATGAAATCAAAATTAAAATCTTGACATTTGTATGTGTGCAGGGATTGAAACTTTAATGATGATTTAAATGTTAAGACAGGAGACTCGGTTTAAAGAGATTTCAAATGTGTCTTTATTCATTGCTCCACCTTCTTCAAACAATACAATGACAATGAGTCCTTCCACTGAAAGTGATTGTATTCATGGACAGCACTTACCCATGGTTCAATCTGTGTGTTAAAGGGAACATGAGACAACAGACTCTTTAATCTCAAAACCACCAGACTGTCAGAGCAACATGAGCAGAGTGCATCAGTCCAGAGCGTTAAAGTTCGTTCTTAATTTTGGGAACACCAGTTTGTCAGAACAATTAACTGACTAAACTAATTAACTAAATAACTAAACTGGCACCTGCTAGTGTTGTGTGGGGCTTTTAACCACATCTCATGACCTTCATCAGTAAATGGTGATGTGATCATGTGACCAAAAGTTTATATGGTACTTCAGTCACCAGTGTTGGGCAGTAACGCATTACTCAGTAATATATTACCATAAGGGATTACAAGTAACACAGCGTTACTGCGTTACTTGACGTGTACACGACAGGTCAGGGCAAGTTAAACAACAGAAACTGGATTTCTGAATCAAAAAAAGATTTGCTGCTGGGTAAGTAATATCGTGGAGGAGACGTTACCTTTGTAATAGTAATATAGTAATATAACGATTAACATTACTTAGTTCTTTTGATACCAAGTAATAAGTATTATCATTACTATTCAATGGAGTAATAAGTAGAGTAACTTATTACACTTCCTGAGTAACTTGCCCAACACTGTCAACATGTGGTTGTGTATGTGTGGAGGTGGTGACCTCTGTCCATCTCAACTCATCTCCAACCAGAACCACGTTCATTTTTCATTAAGGCATGAAACTTGGTACAGTCGTACAGTTCGGGGCTCTAAACAGCTTCTCAGATACTGTGATGTACTCACTACAGTGTGTGACGATGCTATCATTGTCATCATGTTTGGTTCAGATGAGAGGATGTAAAATACATCATTTGTTTATGGCTGAATGTAAAATGGTCGCCATGACACGTTTTTGGGATGATCAGGGACCCAAACTGTACAACTGCACCAAGATTCACCTCAGATTTGGCACACATCATCTGGACTATAGGACTAGTATGAATCAGTTGAATAACTATATGTTCTGATGGACGATGAAAAAAGGTGGTAAGCTCAGAAAAATTAGTAGAATCTTGACTTCAGATTATTTTGTCAAACTATATCGTTTATGTGCTGTTCATGTAAAAGCGAGCCACATACAAAAGCATCATTAACAAAAGTGTGTCCCTACATTTCTGTAGGAGAGTTGAACCTCACCATCACTAAACACAAAGGGTGAATAATGAGGTGAGAGAAAACGTTAAACTGGAAGTACGCATTGCCATATCTTATACAATAGGGTAAAATGTTGTGATTGATAAGAATTATAACCAAAGTGCACATTTTTCCTCCACACTGCGTCGACTGTCAGGGCTCTGGTGGGTATCAGTGCACAGACACACAGCTATCGGGGCCCCTGCAGTTAACACAAACTGTGTTTTTCATACAAAAATTGTCATGTTGAAATTGCCTCATTCTAAGGCAGCTGAACAAAAGCTTCCAACCGTGAACTTACATGAGATGTCATCATCTTGTGTCTCACTGAGTCCTCAGTGTTGTTTATGGCTTTCTCACGGGCAATAACAGTGATCACTCGGTCACTCATCGCTCCCTTTTGGTGACATCAGCAGATAATCACTGCATGTAAACTGAGTACATTCATAAAAATACTTTTTAAAACACAAATAAATCAAAATTCTTTGTTAATGAGAACTACAACTATCTAATGAGAGCAAATGAACAATTTGAGGGTAAAAATGTTTCATTGAGGAAGCAAAAAAAAAAAACATCTTCCACCTTGATCTGTACTGATCCATAACAGGTACCAGTTTTAAACAACTGTTCTCAGGTTAATGAGAACATTTTATGTTTCCTTCAGTTCTGTTGCTTGAAATGATCTTAACCTAAGAAAAAGGGAATTGAGGGCAGTGATGGTCTTAACTCAGTAGCACAATACAAAATGCTCTAGAGGATACGATTGTCAACTCAAAACATAGTGGACATATATGGAGACAAACTGCAGTAATAAACCATCCAATTCACAAGATTAGAGAGATTTTGGCTTTGTGGAAATAACATTCACCCAACTCCATTTTATTTTTTTCTCTCCACCTAACGATATATACTGGAGCCAGTTTGTGGTTCCAGCTTGCTGTATGCCTCTAAAATGTTTCGATGTAAATCTTTGTTTCAAACTTAGAACAAAAGCTGATTTTAATCAAAAAGTTGTGCACAGAAGGCTGAGGGGCACACTGGCAGCATCTTTAAACAAGTTCAGCTGTGAACAACTCAGAAAAGCCCACTGGATGAACACACAAAGAAAAAGTTCTGCATCTTTGAATTACATTTTTCAGCTTCTATACTTCTGAGTCGTTTAAGAGAGACACACACACACCAAAAAAAATAAAATAAATAGCATGGGCTGTGGCAGTAGGTGGATTACACTTATTCACTGTTCTCTTTGGGATTATCCTCAGTCCGAATGGCACTTAGATCAGCCATTTCCCTTTGGCCCTTCTGGGTTGAACTTTCAAATGAGTCCAAAGCTGAATTAACATCTTTCCTGACCTTCTCCTGCACTGGCTGTCTGTTAGCCTCCATATCCATCTCATAAAGAACCTTCTCCCCATTCAGAAGGTGACTGTGTTCCTCCACCTGGATCTCCTGGCCTTCCTCCACCTCCTCCAGCTTGCGCAGGATAATAGGAAGCTTTGCATCTGCCCCCGTATTCTCCAGCAAAGCGATATCGCTTTCCTCATAGCGAGGCAATGGAGCGCCCTCTTCTAATTTCTTCTCGAAGTGCAGGCGTTTGGCCCGTCCACTGGCTGATGCCTTCTCCAGGATCTGCTTCTCAGCCTGGCGGAGCTGAATCACCACGCGAGAATGGAGAGATAGATCAGGTTTCTCCAGCAGGGACTGGTCCTCCTACAAGAGACCAGGCCAGGAGTTAAAAGATAAAGAAAAAATGGGAGACAGAAGGAGGAAAAGATGACAAAAGGTCTTAAGAAGATGCTTCTCACAAGGTTGTAAAGCTCATCCTTCATATTTCTGACTTTGGAATTTTGTGGGGCTGTTTCCCACATTTTAGTAATTTTCCAGGTTCAACAGTCGTGCCTTTAACTGTCACCATATGAGATTCAAACACATCGTTTTGATGCCCTTCCTACAAGCTACTTCATTTGAACCATACTGAACCCTTGACACTCTCTGCAATCAGAAGCCCCAAATTACAACTTTCAACATGACTTAAATTCAAGCCGACTGACCTCTGATGTGGTCTTGTAGGTCTTGAGAAGCAGAGCAGCTCGGGTCTCGAGGAAAGTCCACAGCTTGATCTCGTTCTCCCAGCTGACAGGGAACTCACTGTTGCCCAGCGTGAAGATCTTATTGATGGCACGGTCTCCAAGTAGGTAGTCCTTCAGTTCCTCTGAAATCCAACTAAGTGTTAACATCTCTTTTACAGAAAGCATTAAACTGCTGCAAGAGGACCATTAGTAAATAGTAGTGAAGTGGAAATTGAACATAAAGGGCAATGGGTGTGAAGACATGTCCACCAATAGGAAGGCAGCTTGTTTCGTCTCCATGTATGTTAAACATAGAAACATGTGAGATGTGTGACTCAGAGCAACAGATATGGGACCCCCAGCTTCGTTTCTAGGAACCGAGTAGACCCCTGAAGATTTCTAACTCAGAGTCAGATGAGATCTTATTCATGAGAGACTGACAGACAGGTCCGGGACATGTTGGCTGAGTTTAGCGCACAGACTTGAGAAAATAGAGAAAGCTATCAGGGTTTTGTTCAATTTTAATGAGAAGATATTTGAGATGCTCCGTGTAGTACAACATGCATAAGATAACCAACTAACCAAACCAACGGACACGAGTGAAAACACAACCTCACTGGCAGAAGAAATGATTTAAAGCTAAATCTCTATAGAATTGTAAAGGGATTTGAAACGAGCAGATTCGATACAGGACTTGGATGTGATAAACGCTACAGCCTTATCTGTCATAGTTTTGGGCCGACAAAGATGAAACTAATAATCTTCTCATTTAACACTGCTGCAAACATCAAAAAGTGTGGGACTATCATTAATATGCAATCAAAGTTTCTCATTAAATCCTTTTGTGTAAAACCTTTTGCTAAACCAGCCAGACTTGACCTTCCAACACTGCCTGGAGATAACTTGGGTCAAGATCAACATTTAAATTTCATAATGTGTAAAAATAAACATAACATAGACAGCCTTTCCCCTGTTCTGAATCCTTCGTCCTGCTGCCTTTGATCCGAGGACCTAAACATGGCTTGGTTACACTGGAGGGTGAAAGAGGCAAACTGCAGCGCCCAGGTTGTGTGCACACTGTTCTATCATGTCCTACACACACACAGACACACACATCCAATGGTGTTGGGGCTGTTTTAAAAATTAACATGCAGCAAAAAATCTGAATAATATATCACTCCGGGTCCTGGGGACAAGTCCTCTGACAGAGGCGTAAGTGGCCTTGTGTGCCAGGGGATTTATGACACGGATGCCATTTCTGCATACATGCCGATGAATATTGCAAACCCCCCTGGTGGATTGCTCCTTCCACACATCTGGTGCACTGCCTCAATTAAGGAGCTCAGGAATGGACGGGCCTTACTCTTCCTCTCTAATTCTACCTCCACCTCCTCTCCGTCTTCTCCCCTCCACTGATATGTGGAGCAAACGGTAGTGACGATGGTCTGTGTTTTGGCTTTGAGGGTCTGCAGGGAATGTCTTGCTGCTGGTATTTCACAGTGTGCAAGTGTGTGCGTATGTTGGTGTATGTGTCAGTGTCTCACCCTCTGTCATGCAGAAGACTCTGAGGAAGGCTAGGAGCTGGGCTGAAATGGGGGGTTCATTACAGTGGAGAGCAAAGATACAGGACCTGCAAAACACAACACGGACCGATGTATTAGTAATAAGTAGGGAGGCACAATGGGACCAACACAACAATAATAGCTCAATGCATAAATTATCTCAGAAGAAAAACTATGGATGCACTTTAAAACTCAAGCTCAAGGATGGACTGGTCCAGAGTTCAAGTTCAAGAGTTTGCTTTGCCTCTTTCTGTCTATTGTAGTCCGCTGAATCAGTGTTGGAGTATTTAGTATTACTGGAAAGTCCGGAGCAATTGTGTCAAATATGATGCTTCTGTTTGAAGCCAAATTAAAAAAACCAGAGTAGGTTAGATGTGGAAAACTGTTTTTTCACGTTGCTCATTGTGGAACTTAAAACTCCAATACAAGCTCAGCTGGTTCTGTTGTTGCTACATGAAAGCTACTTCTGCTCTGTGATACTGGTCAGTATGTATTTTATTTTTTAAATAAATGCTGTTGAGACGTCTGTTGTTTACTCTGAAAATGAATCACATTACATTTACTAATTAACCTACATTACTGGGCAGGCTAATCAATCAATCAATCAATCAATCAATCTATGTATGGCACCAATTCACAACAAAAGTCATCTCATGACACTTTCCAAATCGAGCAGGTCTTAAGCATCCTTCTCGATTAATGTATTCACAGAGACCCAACATTTCCCCCAATGGCAACCACTTGGCAACAGTGGTGAGAAAAAGCTGCCTTCTAACAGGCAGAAACCTCGAGCAGAACCGGACTCAGTGGTGGGCAGCCATCTGCCTTGACATGTAGTTCAGTACCTCATTTTTTCTGCTTCTTTTATTCTTTCTTAAGCAGAACTTGTTATTTTTCTATCCCACTGACTGAAGTCAGGCTGGTATTTATTTGCACCTGTATCACTTGAAATTATTGTTCTCAATTGGAACCTACATTTTGATCAATGTTACTTTTATTGTTTGGAGTCTTTTGTTTTTAACTCAAGTTGTCACATGTAAGGTTCTGTTTGATTGTATAAATGTTCTGACTAAGAGAAGAAAATAAAAGTAATGACGTACGGTACGGTTACAACAACGACAACAACAATTATTATTATTATTATTGTGATTATTGTTATTGATATTATTTTATTTTTATTATTGTTATAATAATATTATTATTATTGTTATTATCAATTAAAAAGACAAAATCAAGCATATGTGACAAAGTCAAATATACAAAAAAAAAATAATGCTACACTGCTGCTGACTGGTCCGGCTCTATTAAATGATACGTTTAAGAACATTTTAAATGATATACACTAAAATATACATTTTAAATTCTATGTTTATTCAATGCACCTAAAACGTCTTCTCTAATCATCTCAATAATCCTTTGTAATTACAATCAACAAACCATAAAAAAACAATCTTTTTTTCCCAATCAAAAAAAACTTGTTTGCCTGTGAAGGAAAATGTTCATCAGTGGATTAACATTATTCAAAGTCTTTCAACAGTAAACAATATAAAGAGAGAACATAAAAGATAAAAAAAAGAGACCAGATTAAAGTGTTACATGTTTCTGACTGCTTTGGCTTTAAAACCGGGCAGGAAATGAAAAAATTCAAAATCAGAAAGTTTTACCCCCAAAAAAGTAAAAGAAGTATTAAACGTACTGTGGACTCCACCTCTGTCTGCACATCACCTCATTCTATCACATGAAATTCTTGTATTTGTTGTGTTTCTCTAAACATGATATTAATGTTGCTGTTTGGAGTATTTCTCAGGTTAGCAGCCTGACAGAAAATATATGAAACAAGTGTAATCCAGGACTCAGCAGAAACCATTCAGCATCATAACATTACACTCTGAGGTAATTTGGAAGAGGACAGTATTTTCCCCCTATTTCAGCAAAATGATCGATGTGGCGATCCGTAGCACAGGGTCGACAATATTACACCACACAAACACATTACAGCCACCTCCCCGCTCCTCCTATTAAATTATTCCTCTGTCCACTGCTCCAGAGCATCCAGCTCAGGGAAGTTAACTCTTTGTTGTAAACGCTGTACTCTGATACAGTGTTCAAGGGTTTTGTAGACTTAGAAAGACAAACTAATAACAAACATGTAAATGAAAAGTTAAAAGTGCTTTGCCACTGGTCAAAAATCCCACTTAAAAGAATTTATCCACTGTTTTACAGACGCTTCTTTCACAATGGATTAAATGTTGTTTTCTCTTCTGTTACAACTGTTTCTGCTGCATTCATGAGGTGAACGTGACATCAGTGATGTACAACCTAATGCTTCAGATAAAAGTCACAGATGGGCTGCCTTGCCTGCCGCAATTGGGAATGGGGTCAACAGGCGATTCTTAGTGGGTATACCACCGTGTAGACCTGCTTATTTGCTAATGGAAAGCGGTATTAATTTCACTTATCAGACTGTTAACAGAATAAAGTAGAAGCAAAATGAGTGATTCTACATTGTATAAAGACTCTGATGGTAACAGCTACTCAACATCTCAATGAGGCCCAACACTAAATCTGATGCTGTATCCTTTGAAAATGATCTACGAGCATATCTGTCAGTTTAATAGAGCACAATGGCAACAACGGGGATTGTTTCATTTAATTTCCACTGTTGAGATTTAGACTGTCATCAATAAGAGATTAAAAGGTGTCTGATTAAAAATGCAGAGGAGAGAATGTTGCATAAAATTAAGGGGCAAATGATAAAACGATTAAGCTTCTTGAAGATCAAAGTGTTGGGGAGGATGGTAACTTGATACTTGGCGGGGTGGAAGAAAACAGAGAAACCTGCTGCAACATTTATATTACGTGTTTCACTGACGCCAAAGGGAGACGAGAACTGGTACAAGTATCAGAATGGAAGAAGCCTCTTGGATGAGAGGTGAGAGCGTAGTGAAAGAGATAAGATAGTGGACGGATATGGGACATGTTATAGTGCAAAACAAGTAACTGTTTAGCTGAGGAAGAAAAACAAAATTTCATCCACCACAGAGTTTTACATGTGAGGAGCTGAGCTGATCCTAGAATCACCCCTGCATGGCACAGCCAAAGTGGCACCCAACTGTGTTTGTAGAGAGCTAGAAAGGGAAGAGGAGGATTTTTTTTGTGACTGGAAAACAAAAAGCTTGTAAACAGTAAGAAGAGTTAGACATACGCTGGGATACCGGCTCGCGCCAGCACTTCTGCTTTCATGGCATAGAGACGCTCGCTCTTACTGACGCCCAGCTTGATCTTCACTCGGTCGTGAGCGTTGTCTTGAAAGAAGAACCCATTGTGGATGACAAATTCGGCATTGGATCTTGTGCCATAGAAGATGTAGATCTACAAGAAGAATAAATCATCAGCATCAACAACACTATCATCACCTTTCTTGATGGCATGCACTAAGTTAGCCTGTGATGATGAGGAGCAGGCATTTTCAAACTTCAGTCTTCACCTGTACACTGAGGTCATGTCCTCCTCTTTGTTGGAGTTTTAGCAACCCTTGTAGAGTTTATATTGTACATTCAAAACCAGCAATGGTGGTTGTTTAACAATGAATGTAACAACTCACATGATCCCACGATACTTCCAAAAGTCAACACACTCCGTCTTATCATTTTGATTGAGAGACCCCGGCTGAAATTAAATACTGTGCATATAAATGAACTTTGCTTTGTTAAATATGAAAAATACAAATGATTTTAGACTCTCTTTTAGGGGGCAAGGACTTTGAGTCATGACTTGAATTGTGGCTGTGGCTCTGGTTCCAATGAGAAATTGGTTCAATGCTGATGGATAAACCACCGCTCAAAAAAATGTAGGTAATAAAAAATGGATTAATGGATTTTGCAACTGTTTTTCATTGTCTAATTTATCTTCCACCTGGATTTCCATAATTCTCTGACTGTTGTAAACCAACGTTGAACTGACAGTCTAAGAACAACAGGTGTAATTTCTGGGTGAGGGTTAGAGAGAAGCAAGACAGACAACAAAGACCAAAGAATAAGATGTAGTAGAGTCATTGTCTCTTCACCTGTTCGTTCTCCTTGTAGTCCTGCAGTGCCACACATTCACAGCGATCATCCTCCAAGTTGTAGCCAGTGGTGATCTGCAGACCAACAACAACTTTCACTAATTCAACTTAAAAAGCGCTCAATATACATTTGTATATTTCCCCACTTCATTTTTTATTCTTTTGATTTGTAAGAGAAGGTCAAAAAACAAAATACTGAATACATCAGTCAAGACAATATGCAAGGTACTGTTCATTAAATTAACATTTCCACTGTTATAACAGCTAAGTACAGCTTAGTTATCTCACTTATTGCAGGGATGTAAGCAAGTTAAGGGAAAAAATGTGTGAACATTGCGTGGATAGAGGAAAAACGTTACAACTAGGTGGGTCTGTGTGTGTCCCTGGGAGAAAATTTGATTAATTTTAACGATTAAATGCGTCAATCTGGCCTACTCAGATTTTTATAACTTAAAATTTGTTAGTTATCCACACTGTATCAGCAGGGTTTAATACAATTGGTATGAAGAAATTGTACAAAAGAGCACCTCACCCCTCAAATATATTGAATCACCAAATATTGATTTATTTGTCATCTCTCATTATCTCAATCTACCATCTCATTTTGGGACATGGTAGTCAATATTCAGGCAGAGCAAGTAGAACATAGCAGAGCTACCGATATGGCTAGCGTTGACGTTAACCGTTGTCAGTCAAATTCTTCATCGGCTTATAATGTATGCAAGTGTGTGAGAGTGAGATAAAGACTTTACCAGTCCATTTGTGTGGTTACACATGTCCCAGAGGGGGATGAGGGCCAGAGTGACTCGGCTGCCGTCCTCAGTAGGGATCTGGTTCTGACGGGTCATCACAGAGGACACCGCCCACCTGTCACAAACAATCAACCAATCCCCAATTGTTACAGTCAAGTTTGTTTCCTGCACTGACATCTGGCACAATACAGCTTCATAAAGAAGAAGGAAGTTCATCAACTCTAACACCGGTATTGCCAAAGAGAGACAAGGCTTGCATCAGATGGGGATGGAGAGAGAAGGAAGGAGGATGGAGGGAGGGTGGATGAGTAGAAAAGTGGAGGGCGAACAGAGCAGAAAAGGAGGAAAAGGAAATGGAGAGAGAATAGCAGTAAGGAGAGATTGAAGGAATAATTAATCACTGGCCCACTTTCTTTAATCCTTTAGCATGCAATAATTTAGCCTAATGAAGAAACATGGTTTATTACTACTTGGTTGTCGTGTTTTGTACTTTTGGCAGTTATCTCCATCAGTTATGTTTACATTGTATTCATCAAGTTAGTTGGTGAAATCTGAAAACACAGTAATTGCTTTAATGAAGTCAGATGGACCAAAAAACACGAGCAGTCAGGCGATCGGTCAGGTTATCTGACAGTTATCTGAACTAGGGGTGAAAACATTTCCTTTGAGAATCACATTTCTGAAATGAGTCAGACGTTCTAAAATGTGATTATTGTGCATCAGGGATCATTTTTATGGTTTCTCAGCGCTATGTTTAGAGAACCCGCAACAGAACCCGATGGTGCTCTGCACACAAACGTACATGGACAAGGCTCTGTCGCCTTGGGTTTGGGCCGATGATTATTACGTCTGATTTGTCACAGCTGAGTTGAAAGAAGTTCGCTTGCATCCAAGATCTGATTTCAGTGAGGCAGTTGGTCAGTGTGCAGTGAGTTGCGGTCGTGATGGATTTGGTGGAAATGTAGATCTGGGTGTCATCGGCATAGCAAGTAATATGAAGACCATGTCGGCGGATGATGTTTCCAAGGGGGAGCATGTAACGGATGAAGAGGAGAGGACCAACGAGGTGCAGTTGTTGATATTGATGAAATCGCTGTTTGTGAGATAGGACCTTAGCCAGGAGAGGACAGTGCAAGTGATTTTGAGGAAGGATCCAAATGAAACTCCAGATCTATCAGATTTAATGTTTTATTTGACATTGGACTAGTTTTGATTGAGTTAAAGGGTACTGTTAGGCTTTGTCTTACAGTTTTTGGATATAGTGGTTAGTGGTGCGGGTTTTTTTTTATTGTTGCTCAACTGTTTTGCACATTAAGTCCTAAAATTTAATATTTCAATCATGTTGTAGTTCCCTGTATTTTGCAGGAAAAATGAATGGAATGAGATTGTAACCACCTTCATATCTGTGTTAACCCTGAATACAACATAGATTGCACAATGCGCCCAGGAGCACCTGATATTTTTAAATCATTCCTTGTATATCAAAACATGGAAAATAAAGTGGACTGAACTTTTATAATGTGGATCCTTTAAGTTGTCATCAATAAGTAAGTAGTACAGTAAGTGAGTGTGATATAGTAGGTGGAAGTTGAACCAAATGCAAATTGTGATTGATTTTTATAAACAGACAGTTTGGGAAACAATTTTTACTGTTTGCCCGATTTATTTTCCACATATGTGGAGCACACGTTTGTTCAAAACCTGTTTGATCGTCTCATCTTCCTGATCTCAGCAATTACTTTGATGAGTACAATGTTACAATTACCATTACTATTGTTGCAACTGTTATTACTATTATTACCATCATTACTATTATTACTTTTACTCTCACTGTTATTAATAATATTAATATTACTACTACTAATACTACTAATAATAATAATACTAATACTAATACTAATACTAATAATAATAATAATAATAATAATAATTATAATATTACTGTAATTATTACCATTGCTGTTAGTACTTTTACTATTACTGTTATTAGTATTATTACTATAATTATTATTATTCCTATTATTAGTATGTTATTATTTGTATTACTTTATTACTTTACTATTATTATACTACTGCTACCACTACTACCACCACTATTATTAGTATTACTTACTATTATTAGTATTATTACTATAAGCATTACTATTATTAGTATTATTACTATTACTGTTGTTGTTGTTACTACTGCTAGTAGTAGGAGCAGCAGCAGCAGCGTTACTAGTAAGTAAATAAACCAGACATATCCTTTTGCATTGGCTCCAGTTTATAGTTACAACTCACATGAACATGTACAGGATGACGTGAACAATCCAAACACATGCCTATTCTGAATACACACTTATATTCACACACTAACCTGTAGTCATCAAATGTGAAGCTGTCCTTGAGGGGCAGTTTGCTGGCTGCAGGATGAGTCTAGGGATGGAGGAGAAAGTGGATGAGAGGAAAAGGAGAGAGACGGAAAAACACAAATCAGAATGAGGAATTTCATTATGCAGGTATGCTGGAGGGGGGCTGCCTGACAGGGACACCTAACAAGAAGGACTGGGAGTAGGGGGCCACCGCCGGGGCGCGCCTGTATGTGTGTGAGTGCCTGTGGTCGGTGGTGCACTGTGACACTTGGGCCCCCCACATACATCACTGTCAACTTAATTTGTTGTGGCCAGCAGCCGTCATAAATCTGCCTCATCAATTTGAGCCTGAAACAGGTGTGTCTTTGTGTGTGTTGGAGAGTGTGTGTCCATTAATGCCACAATCTTCATTTAAAGCCACAGCCACCACCTACCAGAGCCATTTGCAAACAGCCCTTAGCTTAAGCAGAAGAGAGGGAAGATCAGTGGGAAGTATAATGAAAAGAGGGAAGAGATAGAGGGAAATGAAATGGATGGAGGGGGCAAAAAGTGAGAACTGAGTCAAGAAAGAGAAAAATAAAAGTACGAAAGAGTAGAAGATGAGAGGTAGCAAGATCTAGATCAAGCAGATCAGCTTTAAAGGGCAACTCCAACAATATTATACATTCAAATATGTTTGCAGGTCTTGAGGAGCTCTTCTGCATATGTGAACAAATTGGCATAAAGCCTTTTCTGGCTCCAGAGGAAGCTGCATGTTAAGTGATAAATTGCCATTCAGAGGGTAGGTTGCATTGTGGGTAATGTACGCATCCGGGTTTGAAAAGCAGTCCACTGATAGAGCATTGCACTTCTATAACACTGCTGGACTCATTAAAAAAATATGATCAAAATCAATACTGCAGAACCAGAGACATCGCCTTTTTTATTCCACGCCGCCGCCTTCTTTTTTGAAAACTGGTGCCTACATTACCCACAATGCAACGTAGGCAGCTTAACAGCTTTCATGCGGCCTCCTCTGGCACAATAAAAGGTGGTATTGGACTTTTTTCACATATGCAGAAGTACTCCCCAAGACCTGTAAAAACAGCTTACACCGATCAGCCACAACATTAAAATCAGTGACAGGTGATGTGAATAACATTGATCCCTCTTATCTTCTTAACCTTTAGGAGCATGAATGGATCTTATCATTTATTATCATTTGATATTGATACTGATTTCTCACAAGTGTCATCGCATACAGAAAATTACTTTCCATGCCCCTTTTCAACTCTTTTATCAGTCAACCTACTTTGAAGACTTGAGGGTATCTTACACACATACAAATCTAATAAACACTAAATTAAACTGACCAACAATCAATTGGTTTGTATATCCAACTGGCAGGTGATGTGTGAGTGTCGAATTGTTTTTTTTTTTTGTTTTGTTTTTTTTTTAAATGGAAGAACATTAAACTGGCCTTGACAAGGGAGAAGACAAAAGCCCTGACAAGCAGACATATTCAGTTACAGTCCCACTGAGGGGCCTGCAGGCGACGGACACATGGGTGTAAAAAAGTCAGCTGAATGGATTATGTCCGTCCACACACACACACACACACACACGCACGCACGCACACACCCGCACACACGCTGAGCTCTTAATGCATTACCATCCAAAGACAGGGGTCATCTATCATGTGCCACTGTGGAGAGAGTGTATGTGTTGGAGGACACAGACATGCACCACAATATGGACAAAATCTTCAAAATCAATGAATGGACAAGAAACCATAGAGCAAAAGCTCAAGGGTATTTTCCATCAGTGAAGACTGAGTGTGGGTGGCCAATCAGAGCCAAGATTAGACACACAACAGAAGAGAGATGAATGATTTTTGTGCTGATGTGGATGAATATGAAATTAATACAAGCCCTTAAGGTACTCTGTTGAGTTTGACCACTATAGCTGTGCTATGGAGTGTTTTCAGGTCCTGTTTTATTTGTTATTGGCACAAGGACGCACATATAATCACACACACCAATAGTGTCATACTGTTAAACTGACAAACACATTGTGGCAGTAACACAGCAACAAGCAAAGCACAAGGCAGCCGCTAGCTAGCAAACATGGATGTAAAAAACAAAAGCCACATGTTAAAAATATATAAACATTAAAAAAGGAAATGGAAAGTGTGGCTTTGCAAAGTTTATGAGGAAGGAAAAAGCAAGCAACACATTTGTCCGACCTCAAGGATACATGCTGTGTTGTTAGGTGAGAAACGTAAAAGGAAAGCTACTTTAAGCTGCTACTACACCAAGCTGCCATTTTAGCTCGCTACCTGGTTGTCTTGACAACAGCTGCTAAAAAATTCAACCCAGATTTTACGAAAGTTGGGACTCTGTGTAAAATGTAAAGAAAAAACAGAATACAATTATTTGTATATCCTCTTCAACTAATATTCACTTGAATTAAACTGATGCAATTTTTTGTAAACATCCAATTTTTTCTGAATTTAAATGGTAAAAAGGTAAAAATTTCAAAAGACTTGTTCCATGGTACCGGTCCATCTATCCCCTCAGTCACAAACAGCTGACTGGACCTTGCTTATATGTTGTGCTGGTTAAACCAAGAGGGCACTGAAAATCTGTATTGATATTGGCAGGAGGAGAGCGAGTCCTGCAGTGTTTGTGGCATTTTAGGCCTACAATCAAGCTTTTTACAACACATATCGGCCGATAGTGATCGGTGCCCGATCATCAGAGCACCCTTAACTGTAGGTCGGGATGAACAACCTACAGAGATGTACCTCCACATACACCGGCACATCTGTGTTTGGGAGGATGTCGATTGATATTGATTAGGCCTGTCTGTATACACCAGCATATCTCATATATCTGTGTGTCTGATCATACATCTAACATAACGGACAGACAGAGGAGGTGAGTTAGAGTGAGTGGGGGGGGGGGGGGGGGGGGGGGACTGAGGAAGGTACATTCAGGTCAATTCAATTCAAAGCCAATGTGACAAGCTAATTTTCCAGCCCGGTCATCTGAGGAGGGAGGAGGTGGGGACAGAGCGAGCGGCTACACGACGAGTGAAGACTCTGTGTGTGTGTGTGTGTGTGTGTGTGTGTGTGTGTGTGTGTGTGTGTGAAGAAGAAAGGAGATGTATTAAAGATGAGGGGAAAGGACACACGCACCTCCATGAGCCCTCCTTGCTCAGTCTCCATCTCAGGCCAAGTGCAACACAGAGTGCGTGTGTGTGTGCGTGCGTGCGTGTGTGAGTGTGTGTGTGTGTGAGAGCCAAACAGCAGGATCATTATTACATACAGCACTCAATCATCCAAACCTCACAGTTCAACACTTACAGTGATGACTGTAAATCCTGATATGATACTGTCACAATCTGTTAGCCACAGTGGTGTCCTGTTACAAGTGATTACACTCCATGCAAACATTGACTCACCACACTCATTACTCACCAGCACACTGTACGGGCAAACCGTGACCGCTAAATAGATGCTGGATCAATCACAATCATACAGACTGAAAGCACCAGATAGGTGAGCCACTTGAAAGTTAACATTAGTGCCTAGGGACGGCAGCAAACATGAGGTTAACTTGATTAGACTGGAGAATGCAAAATATTGTGTTCAGTGTTTATGTGCTTGTTTGCCACGACTATAAAAATGGTATAGAGCTTAAAAACCCTCTTTTTCAACATATATGGAGAGTAGATTCTCCTGAGAAGAATGATTTTAATTTCCCTTAAACTTTTGTTATGTGGAAGTGTTAATATTCAATGAATATATATGAAAAATTCAAAGATGTTATATTACTCTTTCATCATTCATACTTTTCACTGGCTGATATTTTACATTCAGTGGTTTTATTTTACAGCTCATATTTGTCCTGTGTTGACTTCAAGGTTTTATATCTCTGTGACACCTAAAGAAACCAAAATACCAAATACAGATATTCTAAATTTCAACATTTAGTGTTGTATCGAAGTTAAATTCTAGTATCGTGACAACACTAATACCTTGAAAATATCAATATTTGATACCACAGGGACAAATTCACACTGAGGGCAAAAAATTCCAGATTTTTCTTAAGGTAATTATAACAAGGCTTGTGTACTGTATGAGAAGCGCAACAGCATCACAGTTAATTTACTTATGGAGGAGGTGTGGCTCTGTGGGCTCTACAGCGGTGCACATGTCAACTTTCTGAGAGAAAAAACACAGCTAGTACTGATGTATTCAGCACTATGATTTCATTCATTCATTCATTTAACTCTTCACCTGTATTGTTAGGTTTATATGATAATTTGTAAAGAAAAACATTGTATTCAATTCTAAATGAATGCAAAATAGAAGCTTTTTAACTAATGGTCTCAGACCTTCCCCTCTAGTGACTGTCCTGGTAACAGTTATCAATCTATCAACAGATGACATATATTCATTATTCAGATTTCAGGTCAGCTTTAACATTTAGTCCACGTGTATCCCATGCATACTGACATACGTGATCACATGTTAGTAAAACATTCACATCAATTTTCTTCTATCAATAGGTCGAAGATGAGACACTAAAAAGTTTGGATTTGCATTATGGGACAGTATGGATCATCAAAACCCTTCGACAATCACAACATTGAGATCACAAGCAATCAGCCCATGTGTCGTGGAGAGTCCAAGGCATCCAGATACAGCAGATAAACACTGAAGTCAACATCAACTGAACGGATGGCATTAGGCTTTTGAAACCAACAGTAGTTAGTGATTAAAGCTCCTCCCTCAGTGGGATTCTTCTTCAAGCTTACTGACAATAAGTCATTTAGATTACAACACTCCCACTCAGTGGAGTCCACTGAAACTGCACTGTAAAGTGATTTGAAACAAGGACTGACCAAAGCATTTCTCTTAAGCTCCCCTTTGATTTTAGAAGAATTATAAACATTTAAATGTACTTTTAAAAATGACCAAAAGCACCACCGAAGATATGAGATTACATTTGTGTCTGACAGAAAAGACCAAATGAAGATATCACGCCCGTTATCTTAAAATGCAAAACCTTCGTTCCCCTGCCTGTACATCAGCTAATTAGAATAAACTGCTGCTGACAGACACAATGAATTCTTTGAAAAATATTTATTTTAGTGCTTCTTTGATACACGAACGGTCTGATTCCACAGAGTTCTGATCAAAGCTGAGCTGTCAGATCACAATGCTTCAGATAAGTAATGGCACATTAGCATACTTTGAGATTACTATCCTATCTGTTGTCTGTGCCCATTCACCATATACCATAATCACTCTCTCTATATCTTATTCCATTTTTTTTAAATATTACACTGGACTGAAAGTCTCTGTGTGATCATTTTAAAGTTAAAAGCAAAATGGTAATGTTGCTCTAATTATGGAAATCACTCTGTGATACATTGAATTTTGATTAAAAGAAATGTATTTGCCAAATAAAATCCAGAGAAGGAAAACATCAGTCATCATGATTCTTAGTTCAACTATGACAATAGATCAGACTGACTGCACTTCAACGTCCCCATTGTAGGTATTCTGGCCCAATACCTCCCCCTCCTGGTCATGGTGGAGCATGTCAGGCACATGGCTGACTTGTTCTTTACCACAGTTGCTCACCACAGACATGTGGGAGACTGCAAACTGAAGTTTTCAAATTTAAGTTACATGAATAAAACTTCACTTTGATGCTCAAATCTTGTAACTCAGCAGAGAAACTAAAGCAAACTCTGAGATCCTGGTGGTCTGCACTCAATGAATCAAAAGAGGGAAACATAATCACAGTCTTGATTCTGTAATTACATACACCACATTTTATAGAAAGTACCACAACTCGAAATATTGTCCATTTCAAAATCTACTCCAATAGGAGTCACAAAGTATCAACAGTAAAACATTTTAAATGTTCTTCTGTGCAACATCCATCACCCAGAGATGCTCATAAGTCATTTTTTGCAAGTCCACATCAAGTCTCTTACGGTTGTAATGAGCGTGCTATCATCTGCTGCATGCCGTCTGCTCAGAACATTGCAGAGTGACACTGATTAGATGTTTGGTATGTGACCACTTTAAACAGGCTATTGTAATATTTTAAAAAACGCACGATAAAAGCTTTAAAATTAATAACTGTATTTTGCTTTGCAATATAAATACACAGCTACAACAGCTAAATGCAAAACACTCTTTCTGCCAAATGATCTGAAATATACTGCAGGTCCATAAACTGGTGATATTCAAACATATCTATCATTTGTGAAAACTGGCACCTTTCTTTGTGTGACAAAAATGATTCCTTGCATGAATATAAAAGTTATTTGGAGTTATTGGCCATCTTAAGTCTTTTTCTTACAGAACAGAACATTTTTGTGGATACAATTGTCTGTGTTGTTTAACAGTTAACATCAGCTGACTTTTATTCCTGAAAGAAATGTTTGTTGTGCTCGTCGCCACAGTGTTGTTGTCATCTGTGGCTGCGTGCAGCACGCACCGGATGTGTAAGGTTAGCTCGTCGGACATTTTCTTAAGGTTGATGCACCAAAAAATAAAAATAAAGATTGTTCATGCGTCCCAAATCTCGAGTCCGAGTCGGGTCTCATGTCTTTTGAGGGCAAGTCTCAAGTCAAGTTAGTCACTGAATGTCTGGATGAATGAAGGGTGTAGGGTGAGTGTTACTTATTAATATCCTCTTGTTGTTGTTGTTCTCATGTCTTATTGAATGTAGTAACTACAAATATCAGACAACCCATCAGTGGGGGGGGGGAAGTAACAGTGTCAGACAATTTCTCCACAGCAAAAAAAGATCTAATGAATTACATTCATAAATGATGGCTTTTTATGCCTCAGCGCCGGTGATAGAGATAGCCAGGGGCATTATGTTTTTGGTTGTCTGTCCATCCCATTCTTGTGAATGAGATATCTCCAGAAGGGCTGAAGGGTTTCACTTCATTTGGTACAAATATCCACTTGGATTTAAGGTCAAAGGTCATGGTCATTGTGACATCATGGCTATGAAGGGAATTAATAATGAAAGTGATTAAAAGCATGTGAATTGTGATAAAGATTTGATAAACCTGAATAACATTTTAACATGACAGCTGTAGAAATCACTGGAACTGAAGACTGACATGATGAACATGTTCTTTATGAGTGGATGGAAACTTTTGACCACGACTGTATTTCAGCAGTGCGAGCGGTTGTCGGGCCGCCCTCTGCAAGCATTTCTTTAACACCTGGTTGCGTCTATTGTTTATTCAACCTTTGTGTTTTTTGTTCTGAAATTAGTTAATGTGAAGCCAAGCAGACAGCTCGCAGCCATGCCCCTAATTATGCGTAACTTTTTGCCTTAAATATAATACTGAGTTAAACAAAAATTCACCCCCCCAGTTATCATCAAGGGAAATTAGGTGTAGAGGCCAAAACAGTTTTTGTACCGGACTGTAAACACGTTTATTTCTGTTGTGAAGTTGTGCATATTAACATGGGCTCTTACGGGGGTATACTTCTGGAGCCTCAAGTGGCCATTCAGGGAACTACTCACACACATAAGTAGCAGGGGTGGGAGAAAATCTAGTATGTACTGTATATTTGAAGTATGTGGGTGTGTTCACTGTCTATGCTCACCTGTATCAGTTTGTAGAAGTAAGCATACTGGCGTGCAGTGTTTTTATACTGGTTCAGAATGTCCTGCACTGCCTGTGTGCCCAGCAGCAGCTCCACCTCTTCCTGCTTGTAGTACAGTGGTGTGTCGTACTCCTGAGGAAGACTGCGGATGTATGGCAGCCAGAATGAAACAGGATTGGCCCGTTCACACAGCAGGTGAAAGGCCAGTGTCACGTTGCCCATAGCCTGTAAAATCCTGTCCTGGCTGTATAGAGGACCTAAGACACGGAGGTTACAGTCAGTTGCAGGATATTAAAATGCTACTTTAAGCAGACTGGAAATCTTGTGTTGCTGCTGTCGTACAGGTTGTAATTTGCACACAGGGAAAGTGAAGAAATGTTCTAATAATATCACAGAACAACTGTGGTCATAGAGATTAGACATGCAACAGCTCCCCAGGCAATGATTTAGCAATTTGCAAGTTATATGTCTCAATTTCTCATTTACATATCCATTATCCAATGTAACAATAGTAATAATAATAACAATAATAATAATAATAAGCTGTAAATGATTCCTATTTGCTCCTCCTAGTGTGAATTAATATCCTTATCATTTAAAGGCCTTACCTAATACAGAGTTCTGGGCCGACTCCACAGTCATTAGCATCTTCCGAGGAATCCACAGGAATAGTTCCTCTGCCTGCACACACACACACACACACACACACACAGACACAGACACAGACAAACACAGGCCCTTGTTTTAATCACTTGTGAGGACATTACATAGACTTGCATTAATTTTCTTGAGCCTTACCCCTCGACTCCACTGGGCACATCTTTGTTTCCTGGTGTGTGCACTGCTGTTTTTTTTTCCTTCACATCCCAATGGGATGTTTCAGAAGCGCAGCATCATGCCTATCTGATGTTGTTGACTTGCTCAGACTGTGTTTACTTCATCATTTCTCCTTGATTTTTGTGCTTCTACTGTGGCTGACTAGGCTACGTAGTTAAATTGTTTGATCGGTTGTTAATATTTCCAAATTTGTTGTGCTGTAAAGTCCGAATCGGCACCGGATGTTTTATTTTGTCCATCTGGCTCGATCTACTCTGTGAAAAACAGACTTGGTGCATATTCTCTGTGGAGTAGAGTGGAGAGATACTTCTGGGACAGTGCTGAAACATGCTGCGGCGCAGCCGGTGGAAATGTGAGTATTGTCTAGATTGGCTTCAATCGGGCCTGGTAAAACTGGGGGTAATCACCCTGACCTTAACCCACGCCTTCACCCCAAAATACACACTCTCACACAGTGTAAGTATCAATGAGCATACACTACTCATTATTAGTTTGGGATATTTAAGTGTTTCACTTGATTGTTTATTATGTGACATATCTGAATTTATATTTTGTGTTATGTAAATAATTTTGTTTCTCAAAAATAATGCTTAATGTAGCTTCTTCCTCAACCTCTCAACCTGTGACAACAGGTGGCAGGAGCTCCTTCATGTTTACTTTAAGTATCTTTTTGAGGCTGGTTCTGTTCTGCACTGCACTGCACTGGGGGGTCAGTTCATTGATTTAAGTACTGGGGAAACTACTGGGGAAATAAAAGTGACCACCACTGGGCTGAGCTCACCTTGATGTCTCTGGTGGCCCTCAGGCCGTAGCCCTCTGTTCCAAAGTTGGTCACCATGAAGCCATCACAGGACGCGTTGTTCTCCTCAGCCCACATCATCAGGTCTGGAAAGTAGTCGTCTCTGCTGCCCTCAAACAGTATCGACAGACCTGAAAACAGACACACACAAACACACACACGATATACAATAATAAAGCATGTGTCTTTTATTTTATTTTATTTTATCTAAATGCACTACACAAATTATATGATGTCATCAGCAGCAACATTACAAACAACCACATGGATTTTTTTTTTTTTTTATTGTAGCTGGTGACAAACAAACTGTCAGGTCTCTTGTGTCTAGTCTTAATGACTACTGCCCTGTGGCTCTCAGCACCATCCTGATGAAGTGATTTGAGAAACTGGTTCTGCAGCACATCAAAGACCACATCCCTGCCAGCCTGGACCCTCACCAGTATGCTTTCAGAACCAACAGATCCACAGAGGATGCCATATCTACTGCCATCCACTCAGGCTTCACAACAGCTTGAAAATAACAACAGCTCCATCAGAATGTTGTTTCTTGACTTCAGCTCAGCGTTCAATACAAACTCACCTATAAAAACTTCACACTCTGGGCTTCAGTACAAAACTCTGCAACTAGATATTGGACTTCCTCACAAGCAGATTCCAGAGAGTTTGGATGCCAAAAAACATATAAGCCAATACTGATCTAACTGTGATAAAAGTCCTGATTTGAACTCCATTGAGAACATGTGGCACAATTATTTTATGGAGTGCGAACACTGCAATTCGATCATTAATATAACTTTAATAGCTGACCATCATGAGGCCATGCTGCAGGGTGTAGTGCTGTGCTTGTGCTTTTGCCAGATCCCTTCTCTTCAAACAGCTCTGAGAGAATGCACCGACACAGTGCCTGTGGCACAGGCCTACTGCTCTGGCTGTGTGATCCTTAGTGCTTGCCACTGCGTTTGTCACTGCCAAATGTAAGTTATGACCAAAGCAGTTCAGCCATGTCCGGTTCAACTTGTTTACTACTTCTATGATGTTTGCCCATTGTAGTTACGCAGGCCAGCTTTTATTTCTTGCAAAGGCCACTCATCAAATGTGCTGCGGAGAGCTTCTGCAATAGGGGCATAAAAACTGTTATGAGGCAACATGATTTAAGAGCTCAGTCTGTGGTCAGATAATGAGTGTTTTCTGAGATGTAGATTTTGCCAGGCAACCACCATGTTGGAGAAACAATGCAGGTTTCTCCACCATGTAACAACGGCTGTATTTGGCAACTCGCCCAAAGGCTTCAGTGGCTCCTAACTGTCAGCTGACCATGGCATGAGCTGCTCCGTGAGTTGGTGCTGGGGCGGTGTTGCCTGATAACTTGATGTTAGCTTGCTAGGTGAGTCCTCAAATTTGTTGAGTTTTCTCGTTTCACTGGGATTTTTTTTTCAATTTTAAATATTGCCTCGTCAAAATTAGCTGGCTCTCCTTTTTCATTTGGCTGCAAGCTGAAATGTTCTGAAAAGGCTAAAGTGACATTCGGTTTTGCCACCAGTGCAGCTGCCATTGTATCTTCTGAACATGAGGTGACGTCACCGGGACAGCCCTGGTTATTCTACTGTTTTTATATTATGTGTTTATTTGAAAAGGACAGTTATGATTGAGAAAATGGCTTGAACTAATGCTATAGATGGACGGACGGACGGACGCTTTATTTATCCCGAGGGAAATTCAAGTGTCCAGTGGCATACAAAATACAAAACATACATTACACATATATAATATATAAAATAAAAATTAACAGTAGCTACAGTAAACAGTGCAAACAGTAATCAGTGCAAATGGAAGTAAAACAGTGCAAATGGATGTGCAAATAGAGGTAGAAATGCACATGCATATTATATATTACTCCAGTACTGAAATACATTTATGTCATAACCATTTAAGTTTTTAAACAAGGACTGATTCTCCAGTACAGGCAGAGGGTTTCTCTGACATACAGTGATTGAATTAATATATGTGGCACAGCAACCTTTTGAAGACAACACAGTGGTGACACAGTCAGGCAAACAGGTGGAAATTAGATGATGCCGATAAGATGATTAAATAAAATATTTAAATATTAATTAGAAGAGTTTTTGACATTTGTTTCTGGTAAATTAATTGTTATATTAATTAAGTGATTAAAAAATAATCTTTATAGTCCTTGATAAATGAATCACTAGATTAATCAACTGAAAAGATTAATTACATGAATTGATAGGAAAATAATCATTAGGTGCAGCCTTAGATTACTTTATACCCAGAGCCATGTCGGCACCAATTACATCCAACAAGGCGTTCGCTAATTTGAGTTTTTGTTTACTTCTGATAACCCGATGTAATCAGTGCGGAGTGATGAGCAGTTCTTGAAAAAAGCTGCCATCAGCAATACCAGAGGCCAAGCAACTGACCAGGCATATTTCGAACGGAGACTGCAATAGTTTAGCAAATTTTGTATCTGTGATTAGGCCCGGGTGATAAAACGAGAAAATATTTTGATAAAATGTTTGATAGTTTCACATGAATGCATTAAATGCAACAGTGGAAAGCACATAACTGACATGCCCCAGCTCATAACCAGCCTGTCATATCCCTTGATGCTATGCGTGACACACAAAAAGCCAATCACAGGTGCACTGTGATCGCCATGTGACTGACAACAACAGAGGAGCGTGGAGGGAGGCGTTATTACGGATGCCTCCGCAGTTCTCAAAAGACCAGCCCTACTCTGCAAAACTGTTAACTCACACAGAAGCTCAGGTCATTAATGAGCTGTAGTTTCGCTGGTTAACACACGGACCTCCTCGGTTCTGTGTGTAATTTTATTTGTTGTGTTAACATAAAAATTACCATCACGCCTTGATAAAGTGGTTAAGTTCAAAATAATAATTTTTACCTGCCCTATCACTATGGTGATAGACTTTTCATCCATGTCACTCAGGCCTGTCTGTAACTAAGCTTAATGTATTTGTAGGAACTCGTGCCTGTGTTCCTTTCCCTTTGATGTTGAGGCCCTGTTTTGTTATCACCTCTGTTTTTCTGGATGAAGCAATTCTACAGGAAGAGGGGCGCCATCTTATCGCCTGGCAGAGAGGACAGTGTTTTTCTTGGTTGTAAATACTTCGTATGAAGACACTTTTAATTAATTTACAACCCAAAGCCTTTGGATGAACCTCCTCTCCCTTGCAAGCACACATATCCTCTTTCACAGGTCATGTTGAGGCCTCTGCCAGTTTACCAGGAGGGACGAACAACTGGTCATCAGAAGGTGTCAATACAGAGTCTTTATATATGTAAATTAACTCACATCAAATGTTTGTTTTTTTCCCTTTGTTTTAGAGTATCTCTCTCTTTACCTGTGTCTCTCTCCTCACCTCTAACTTCTAAAGCACACATTAGCTTTTAAGAGAACACTGGAAACCTTCTGACTTGTTCTATGCAAACACTCCCAGGTCTGAAATTTATGACACGTCTGGATGCTATCTGTGACCACATTCCACACCAAATGGTCTCTGTGTTCCTCCAGATTTCAGACCATTTCTAATTAACCATTAAGTCAGGATCTCATTCTCTTAATTCCAACAGATTAAGGGTCAGTAAGAGAAGCTCATAAAACTGATCTTTCTCCCGTTTCTCTGTGATGAAATTTGGCTAAAATCAAATTTAATGTTTAATTGTGTCATGTGTTTGGTGGAACCACAGTGCCCTCCAGTGGTGAGTCCGGGTACAAAGAAATTAAACTGTCAAGATATCTATGTTTTAATACGTTTTCCTGATTAAAAGTCTGTAATATGTTTCTTCATTTACAGGTATTAGAACTATAAGAAATGCTTATATATGTGGTCAGATTCTATCAGTTCTACTGTATCTTTAAGTGTTTTCATGTTTGATCCAGTGTTAATTTCTTTTATTCGTTCAGCGAATTTAATCAGGTCATATTATTTCATTAAGTCCATTTATTTTGCCATGGTAAGGTCCTGAGAAAGGTGAAGCACGATCGCGAAACATTAAATCGGTTTAATTTAATTCAAGTTTCGTAAGTGTAGACGATTGATACACAGTGAGAATCGCCAGCCCTCCCCTTAGGGACCGCCTGCTGATATGGACTACAAAAACCAAGGGACAGCCATTCTGTCTCTCTCTTCTCTAAATTTTTCTTCACTTCTAAATCTTTACTTTTTGTATTTTTGCGACACGCTCTTAGGCAGAAATCTCCGCACAATTGACCACGTGCGATTTTTACCTCAATACCCTAATTTGAGGACGCACTGACTCTAAGTGCTTTCGTTTCGTTTTGTTAAGTATCATTATTTTACTCAGTAGAAGTTAATTTGACTTAATTCGTCTTGTTTTGAGTAATAACTGAGGACTCGCCCGGCCAGCGTTATTCTCTAGTTATTTTCGTCAAGAAAGTTGAATTAGTTCGATCAAAAGTTCAGAGCCATCACTCCATGCAAGAAGAAGACCTTTAATCCGACCACCAGCGTTAATAACATTGTGCAGTAATTGCCTGCACCAACAAACCGTGTGAACGGTTTGCAACGAACAGACATTTTGCCAAGCCGACCGGCCTGCCTTCAACGCTCACGAGCGGTGCCATTCCGCTGGGCAGCGGACCGGGACTTCCTGCCGAGTACTGGACAGACGGCGCTCTCCCTCCGACACCGGGACGAGAGAAACCCACTGCAAGCCGCAGACGCTCTGCGACATCCCTCCGGCCAGCGGACCGGCACCTCAAGCCGAGGTCAAGCTATCAGCTCCGGAGAGGTCCAAAGTGGTGAACATCTCCCAGTCTTCAGGCAAAGTAGGCTAAACACCCACGCACACTGCTGGAGTCACACGCATGTTCTTGAGTTGGTGATGTCTCTTTTCTTTTGATTTATAGTAATCTTTAATTAATAAGAAATCCGGTTAGGGTCTCGTTAGTGTCAAAATTACTATAGTAATCTTTGAATGCTTCCCAGACTCGCGACTTTACCATCCGCTCATCTCCATCCATTCATTACCATGATCATTTAGTCTCTACATTTTATGTTATCAATATTGTTTGTTTGAATCATCCTTTCATTTATTCACCTTGATTTATTTAGTAAATAAAGATATTTAACCGTACGTCGTTGTCTGTGCAGGTTTGTTTTAATGTGGAGAACCGATGGATATGTGTAGAATTCATTTCTTCATTTGTGAGATTGAATAAATTGTTCTGAAATTGATTAGAATTGATACAAGTTAACCTTGTTTAGTCGAATTTGATTAATTACCTCCGGATTATTCAAATAGATAAAACATCGGAGGTGGTGCCCCATTAACGAGTGTTTATTATTAGTGTATCTCCTACATATTGATGTGTGGTCATGCTTCGGATACAAATCTAACCATGATTTGACTGGACGTTATACTGCAGCAGGATAAACACACCTCAAAGAACTACTTGAAGACCAAGGAAGACGTTATGCAACCGACAAATTATGATAATAATAATTTAACCTTGATCCCTCACTTTACATTACATGAAATTAAATCTTGCTCATCACTTAAAAATTCTTAAGGACTGTGATATTAATAAAAAAAATCTGAAAAGATAAAAGTATTGTGTGTTTGCACATGTACTCACCCTTCTGTTTCTTGCGGATCTTCTCCACCAAGCCTCTGATCTGGATGTACTCTTCCCATTCTTTACCAGCAGAGGGTGCTGCACTGCTGCATTCTGGGAAAACATGTTGACCATAAACACCTCTACACCATCACTTTCAATTAAACATACAGCCAAACACACCTGAACCACAGCTATTGCCACTAATTAGTAGGGTATATTTTCGGTTTGGTTTGCTCATCATTATCATTGTTACTGTTAGGAGTATTATTATTATTAGTAGTAGTAGTAGTAGTAGTAGTAGTAGTAGTAGTAGTAGTAGTATAGTAATTTTACAGATGTTTTTATTACTAATATTCATAATTTAATTATTATAGCTGGTATTGAACAGTAGTTGGTAGACCTCATGATAACTTACCTCAGCCTGTATCGTAGCCGCTACTCTCTGCTGTTTCAGAGTCATGTAAAATTACTGCTGATTAAAAACCAACGTTTCCAGATTTTTCTGCTTCATAATAAAAGCTTTTAAATAACTACATAACGGGGGACTTTTATTGTGAAGGGTTTATAGGAAAATCTGTCACGACCAACACTGCTGTTAAAATGCTGTAATAATGTTGCATGAACAGTGACTTTCAATTTCTCTTCTGTGGCAGCAAAACAACACGCATCCTTTCATTAACTAGCTATTATACTGCAAACTAAGCCCATCTACACACTTTATGGTTGGCTACAGCGTGCTGTGGTTTGGTACCAATATTAACCGTCCAGTGTGACAAATATGGTCCAAATGTTGTAACCTGCCTTTAAAAAACAAATACTGTATATGCCCTCATTCACAGTAGTTACCATCCACACAGTTCTTTAACAGTTCTCTTGCTATTTCTCCCCATGCTAACTGTGAAGGTGGACTGGGTGTAGAAGTTGAAGGTAAACGTACTCTGCAGCAGTTCAGAGATGAGATTCATCATTTCCTTGGAGGACACCACAGCACTGGCTCCTGAGCCTGACTTTTGAGTCTTCACTCGACTCTTCTTTCCCATGGTGCTGGTTGGACAACTGGGCTGAGGAGACAAAGCATTATTACGGTTAGCATTTCATAGTAGGACTTGCCATCACCAACCAATACATCATGTATACTGTATGAAGGTCTCTGTTTCATGATATCTGTCTTTTAGAAAAATCATCCACCAAGGTACATGGTGCGAAACCTGAGCTATTATCCATCTGCTCTCATGCACTCGCATACATTCCTAGGCTGTCTGCTCTCATGCACTCGCATACATTCCTAGGCTGTTCTAACATATAAGAACTTAACGCATACTCGAAAAGCTGTGGTTTCTTCTCTCTCTCTCCGTCTCTCATTTTCTAATATCCCAGTACAACGGAAAATGTCATTTCAAATCATACTAATATAAAATTACTATAGAAAAGAGGTAGCTGTGGTCAACTGACCATAAGCAGATACTGGCATGTAAATGCATTCAGACAGGACTCTGTGAAAGTCAGATTCAATCATGTATAGTCGTTTTAAAACAACTTCCTGTTTTATGGCGAATCCTTGATATTTGCCGTGTCGCCACAGCTATGCCAGCCATGCCATAGAACGAAAACTCAAGCTTTTAATACCTTTAAATTACAACTGTGTTAAGATTGGCGAGAGAAATTTGATGAGTTAAAGCTGTAGGAGGAGTTCATCAAAACGCGACATGTGCAAGTAGTAGTAGTAAGTAGTCCCAGGGGCTGCGTTTTAGGGGGTGCTAGCGAGCCATTTTTTTGCTCATGCAAATTGGTAGCGTTAGAGTCCTTTGCCAGTACTATACATCTGCTTGCCAGTTGTGGTTTAAAACCAAACAAATCCCAAACTGGTGATTTTGTCTTCATTTTTGCAACTACCTCCTCCATAATTGCATTCGCTGAACACCTGCACAAATATATCGGCAATTCGTGTGGCTGGTTGGAAATTTTTAACATATTGCCCAACCCTAGTCGAAACCCATAAAATACTTAAATTTTCATGACATTAAATTTGTGCAAAGTTTCATGAGTTTTGAGTTAAGGCCCTCAAATTGAATTTCAATAGGGTCCTCTCACAGGTCAGTGCTCGGGCCCTAATGAAGTGCATCAGCTGCTCCTCCTGCACAAATGTGCATGTTCAGGGAGAGATACATATTGTTTTTGCTGCTCGAGGATTGCTGCAGGTAAGATCATTAATATTTTCCTCATTAAAAGATGTATTTCACCCACCGGCATCACGACCGCTATTGATGAGGATGATGCACGGACTGCGGTCCTGGCATGCTTGGTTCTTAAGGGGAATGGGAGATGACACTGGTTTAATTTATGTTAAGCCGTAAACACACCTATGAATAATTAAGAGTCTAAATTAGGGCTGTGCAATTAATCAAATTTTGATTGTGATTTCAATTTTTGGGTCAAACGATCTCTAAACGAATTGAAACGATTTATTTGGCATTTTTCGTTGTACAGTAAGGCTTGAGATTTTCTGAAAGAGACGCGCATGCGCAATTCAGTCCCTCCCGAAAGCATTCAACGCGGCCCTGCTGACTGGCACTCACTCAAGTTACAATTTTCTCTAAATTACATAATTACATAATCGCCATCAGTCAACAGGACACTGTTGTCACTTGCGGGGAGGGAGGCTGTTTTATGGGGAAGGTTCACTGAAGTCTCGGTCGGGAGGGCTGACCGTCGTGGTGATTTTTTTCACCGCGACAAACACTTGGTGAGTTAAAGTTTTTTGCTGGGGACAGACGCTGTTTTTCGGGCAGAATTGTGACAAAGAGTCGGTCCGACAGACACTTCTCCACGTATAACTGCGGTATTTTTTTCCTCATATGAGTTGCCAAAGACACGACCAGTTACCACATCACTGTTGTTTGGTCCTGTAACGTTGCTTTGTGGGACATTTCTCTATATTTTGTTGAGTGAAGGACCTGTATAGTTATCAGACAGTGAACGGCATCAGACCAACACACCTCGCTCCGCGCCGCCGGCAAAATTTCACCCCTCGCAAAGACAAGGCCACAACCCCCACGACATCAACGCAGAGACAGACATCGATCTCAGACACACTATATGTATAATGCGACTCCTTATCCGTCAAATTCGGATAGGCACAAGAAAATAACAGCTGCCATTGGATACTTTTTAGCTAAAGATATGCACCCTATCGTTTGTCTTATTTGATTTTCTAAGTATATTTATTTTATTCATTAAATGTTTTATAGAAATTGCAGAACAGTTGGATACATATTTGTACATTATTTTCGATTTGAACATTTCGTATATTTTTTTGAGAGACATGCTAAATAAATGCATCATGTTTCCAAACTCAAAAATAATCGTTTAAAAAATCCTGGTTTCAATATTGACCAAAATAATCGTGATTATGATTTTTTCCATAATCAGGCAGCCCTAGTCTAAATACAATGCCGCCTTCATTTGCACCCAGATTAGCTGCCGTTAAACTAGTAAAAGGGAGCTGGACACGCCCTCAACGTACTTGCGCCATGCACTTCAGGCCATGTGCCATTGATCATTTAAATAGGGCCCTAGAACAGGAGCACAGTACAGAGGAGTGAACTGACAGTCAGACATCAGCAGCAGGTGGAAACAGCTTGCAGAGCCTGATTATTTTCACATGTTACTCAGTGAATTGGGGATTTATTTTGACCAAACCAGAAGTGATTGTGGAAATACAGACCAAGACTGTGTTGGTGAGTGTAATTTAGTTTGTTTGAATGAAGTAGGGCTGCAACAACTAATCGCGGAGGCTACGGAGGCAACAGAAACAAACGTTACAGAAGAGAAAACAGCACAACCCAAGCCATCAGAAGTGTGTGAGCACTTTATATTAAAGTTTTTAAAGAAAACTGCAAGCTGCAAGATGTGCAAAGCTGATCTTGCGCACTGTAGAGAAAGCATGTGGGAGACATGGATGAAGGAGACTCGGTACAGTAACGTTAGTAAATGTTTCAAAACCCATAACCTGTCTACATCGATCCGCAGTGTCTGTCCATTTAGTCAGTTAATTACTTTTCAATGATGTGGAGTACTGTACAGGCTAGCTAGTGAAGGTTTGGAGAAGATGAATTTTTCTAATTGATAAACTTCACCATCCATTATTAAATCCTTTGTTCCTGCAAACGCAAGTTTAGGGTCCCACTACATTACAGGTTTCAAAATCATTTTAAAAACAAATGTTTAAGACAGAAATACCTTCCATCTGTGCGCTCAGTTTTGTAATGGATCAATGTTGCCCCCTGTTGGGTAAATAGCTGAAATTAGGAACAACAAGGCTTGTATTAAGTTAAGTGAGTTTCATTTAAATTGTGCTACTATGCATACCGATACTATATACTGTCTCTCTCACATCAGAAAGAAACAACTCAGCATGGGTAACGACGTTCTGAGGAAGGATGCCCCATGCAAACCACAGCAAATGGCTGATGGTATCCTCAGTACGCTGGTAACTGACATGAGGCCACTATCAATGGTGGAGGATGAAGGATTCAGGAAAATGATTCACGGCCTCAACCCTGGTTATAGTCTTCCCTCAAGGGCCCATGTCACCAAACTGATGGAGAGGATCTATCAGATGACATTCCAGAGTGAAGAGTGCCATAAAAGCATCCAACAGCAAAATTGCTCTCATCACTGACGTATGGACAAGTGTGGCCATTTAAGCCTACCTTGGCATTACATGCCACTACATTGGAGACGTTTGGAACATGGGAGTCAATCTGTCTTACCACTATGCCACTGGAGGACAGACATACTAGCAAAGTTATAGCCATTGTGCATGACAATGGTGCCAATATCATGGCTGTGGCAAACATACTGTAGGAGAAGCATGGGTGGGCTTCTGTCCGCTGCACTGAGGCACTCAAGCTTTGAAAAAAGCAATTGGGGCTGCAAAATGTTTCGTGGACATTTTTTTAAAAAGCGAGCTAGCATGCAACAAGCTGAGAGAAAAACAGCAACAAATGGGCACACCAGAGCACACGCTTGTGCAGGATGTAAGCACAAGATGAAACTCCATGATAACCAGACGGCTTGAGCAAAGGTAGCCTGTAACCGCAATGCTGTCCGACTCAAGTATCACACAGAAGGGAAAACGCTACCTTGGCTTAAAACCTGACCAGTGGAGCCTGTTTGAAGAGCTTTCCACAGCCGTAAAATCCTTTGAATGTGCTACTGTGTTTATGAGTGGGGACAAATATATCACAATCTCTGCAGTACCTCCACTTGAGAAGGGACTATTGAAGTCCACCCAGAGTGCTGCCTTTGAGTCAGCAGCAGTGCAGGCTCTCCAAGTCACTGCTACGGAGCAGCTTCAACAGCAATGGAAGAAGGAGATTACTTTTTCAGACATGGCACTGAACAGTGATCCTCTCCTCTGCCCTGGACCAGAGGTTCAGAAAACTGTTTCTGACACCCGAGCAAGTCTTTAATGTGCAAGCCAAATTGCAAACACAGGCACTTGGAGTGAGGAGGGAGGTGGATCAGCAGCAGTGTGATAGTGTCTGTGACAAAAACAGTTCCAGTGCCACTGCTACCTCCACCATACAGACGGTGGACCTACAGCTCCTGTTTCCTTATTTTGACTCGCTCCTCGATTCTGAATCTAGCAGTGAAGAAGAGAGTACAGTGGGAGAAGCTGAGGATCCCAACGGCCAAGTGAGGAACGAAGTCCTCACAGACTTTGGAGAGAAGCCCATTGCCAAGGAAGAAAATCCTTTACACTGGTGGAGGGATCATGAGAACAGATATCCCACCTTGGCCAGGTTGGCAAAGTCCTACTCATGCATCCCTGGCACCTCAACACCATCTGAGCGCCTCTTCGCTACAGCAGGTAACACAGCATCCAAGAAGTGAGCCAGCCTTGGCCCAGAGCATGTGGACATGCTAACATTTTTGCAATGCAATGCAAAGTTCCTGGAAACTAAATCTGAAACTGAGTGGACTGAGAGCATGTGTTCCTTCAGACGTTTCCTCCATAGTCCAGTTCTACCTCCATGGCCTGTTGTTGAAGCCATTTATAGGTATAGCAAAGCCTGTTCAAGATTAAGCTTGTGTTTTATGTTTTTTTCGTTATTATTATTTAAACGTTGCTGGTCAGCTGCTTCAACAGGTTTTTGTTTTGAGAACAAATGTGAGCACTTCATAAAAACCTATGTTGTGTTTTTATTTGTTATTCAATGTAGGAGCAATATTTTATTTTTGAATAAAATGCTGGAAGTAAAAACAAATATTAAAAAATCTGCTTTTTTCTTTTAATCCAATTAATCGTAGTTGTTAGTTGCAGCCCTAGAATGAAGTGTGTTTATGATAAGTTAACAAGGCATTTAAGGTCATCTTAGAGATATATTAGAGGTATAAGAGAGAAACCTGAACACAGAAGGTGTACGGTTGTGTTTTTCTGTAATTAGAAGTATAAGGAGTAAGGAGTATTTAGTTCTTGACATTTCATGACTTTATTTTGTTTATTTATTATACTAACAGCTGGTATATATTTGCCAGTTGAAACTACGGGGGCTGTTGGATTATCACCATCAGGATGGGCCGGGGCTAACTAGTTGGCATTCTAACTTCAATAGAGTAAGTTGCAGTGATGGGCCTATGGCTTTCATGCCAGCAAAATGACACCTCTAAATAGACCAAGTGTCAATGTCCAGTTTACATGGACCAATTCAATTTCCAACAGGCCTTAGCACTACTAATATGAATTCCTCCTCCCGTGCAGCTGCTCACCCCACTTGCTCTCACTTACTTGCACAAACACAGACGCACACAATTTCACAATCCAGACAGTTTAACAAAGCAAAGTGTGTCTGTGTCTCAATCCCCGTCTAACCAGCATTCACACATCTGCTCAGTGACATTCAGGAGCAGTTGTCACTGTGGTCCTAAACCACTGTCTAATAAACAATTATCCAAATCTGTCTGGTAAACACAAAGCAATATTAGAATTCATTTAGCCACTTCCTAACTTTATCTGTCTGCTGTTTGGTTCGGAGCTTTGTCACTGAAGCTGCATGTTGCTGCTAGAAAAAGTATGAATGAATACAATGGAATATAATTATTATTATGTAATTGTAAAACAAATAAAGATATAAAAAAGGAGACTGAATAAATACTTGCATGCAAACACACAGACGTAAATGAATTAGACAAAAGTTGGTAGAGCAGAAAAACAAAACAATGAGCTAAAACAGGCTTCACACAGCTGAGGGGGAGTGCCGAGTTGGGTGATAAATCTCTTTGGTTCATTACTACAAGCGACCCCTGCAGCTTTACCCTCTTTAAAATCCCAGTGAGTAGGATTTAGTGGCATCCAACACTGAGTTTCAGACTCAAACCCACTGCAGACCCTTAGCCTCACCCTTCCATAGAGTGGCTGCCAAATACGCGAAAAACGCTCTCTAGAGTCTCTAGAGAGAAAGAAACTAAGGGTTACATTTGTATTTGTAGCACTGAGGAATCACGCCCATCTGAGCAGAGATGTAACTGAGTAGTGCAGGTTAACTTGCAGCATGCGTAAAATGTTATGATGCTTTTTGTTTTAACAAACGACAAATTTTTTGGGCGTCAGTTCTTTCAAAATGACTCATTTCACCATCAGAATTAGATCCATTTAGTCTGATAACATTTGGAAAGTCAAGAAGAGTTTGACAGTGTCTGCTCTGTACAGCAGTAGTGCTGGCAGAAGGGTAGCAGGAGTCATACTCCACTTATAGCTTGACAAGGGTAAGAAGAGTTGACCAACAAGACGATGTCAGAGGTTTGGTGTCAAACTGAGAAGTAAAAGGGCCTGTTTGGCAATATTTCAGATTTAAACCCAATGCTAATGAGGAGAACTACTGAGGGAAAAGGAGTTGGTTGCCTCGCTGAGGAGATGGAGTTGTGCAGCCTGTTGCCTGCAGTTTTTCATGTAACAGCTAACTGAGGCTACTCTTTGTTCCATCTCTCCCACAGACTGTATAAAACTACTCACTGCAAGTTCCCGTCAACAAACGCCAGACATGACTGTCGTCTTTATTTATAGAGGCAGTTTTGATGAACGAAAGGGGTAAGTGCTGATCTCACTGACAAACAATTACATTTCCTGTGACTACTTCATAATAAAAGTCTACTTGTGTTTCAGCTGTTAAATGATCTTACTGTGAAGCTGCTGCAGGTGGAAAAGTGTTTTTTCAAAGTTCATTTGAAGTAAATTAATACAGCGCTTGACAGATCATGTCTTTTCTTAATACATATTTATTAATAATAATGACATTAATAACACTTTTTATTGATATAGGGCTTTTCATAGTACTCAATTTCATCTTATGTCACATTGACATTTTTAAATGTTCATTATAAAGATATAATTTTTTGTCAAGCACTTATTGATGCAAGACATTGTGAGTTAAAGTTTTTTGCTCCAAATCACCTCACACAATCACCGTCTGCTGCCTGGCTCTGTCTGCCGGGAACACTCACGGTTTTTCTGGTGGAAGTGTGACGAGGAGTCGGTAGGACAGACAGGATGACAGACACTTTTCCATGTATAAATTTGGTATTTCTCTCCTCATATAAGATGCTGAAGACACTACCTGCTACCACATTACTTGTTTGGTCCTGTAACGTTGCTTTGTGGGTTGAAATGTGGGACATTTGTCTTTTATTTGCTGAGCGAATGGTCTGTTTAGCTGTCAGACTGAATGTCATCAGAACATCACACTCCTGTCCTTCGCTGCCAGCTTACCCTGACACACAGACGTTGTCTCGTCTCTGTTGTGGCTCTGATACTACCTCTGCCGGCAGATCAGAGGCGGAACCCATCCACCTCTGTAACTTTCATACAAACGGCAAGGCCGAATATCGATTTGTAACTTGTAAAGGCAGTGTGAAAGGGGCTCCTGATACTCTTTGGGCTCCACAATGTCAAAGCTACAGGGCAGATCCGGGTAGTTTACCCAGGAAGACAGGAAGTTCTTTCGGCTTTGTGCAGCACTGAGCAACTTTCATGAGCATTAACAGGGCTGCATGTGACCCTGTATCCAGATTCTCCATAATCATCCAGAGAGATAAAAAGGCTCATTTTTAAAAAGGTAATGAAAACACATTATTCTTGGTTTCAAGTGATATAACACAGATGAAAACATCATTATTGATCAGTGATGGAAACATGACTTCCAAGTAAACACTAGAACCAACTATACTGTTGAAAACCAAGAGAGAAATGTACACAGTAGAAACACCATTTCTTGAAATTGCACATATCTCTGATGTAAGTCGTGCAGAAAAAACTTTGAGCTCCTGTCCAAATCTAACTGAGACAGCGAACAGCTCCTCTCACCTACCTCTGGGCTACTGACACGGTTAGCAGCGTGCTTTGAACGCATGTCCATCAAGTGCCAATCCCTGCTCCTCTCTGCTCAGGCTTCCGTGTAACATTAGCTACATGACACTTTGAACTATGAACACTGCTGTAGCTGGAGGCTAATACCAGGACTCCATTTAAAACATGGCGCAGGCGAGATATTTCGCTTTTTATCTTCCAACCAACTACAAGTTCACACCCCACTAATAGTTGGCCCTCTTTGATATCTGTAGCCTTCCCGCTGGGCCAGCAGCTAGCTCACTAGCACTGAATCACGCCCATCCGAGCAGAGCCGTAACTGGAGCAGTGCAGCGCTCATTCATGCACACTGGCAGACTTCACGTTACCATGCTAGCTGCTAGCTGCTAGCTGCTAAGCTGTCAAGTAATAATGGCTCAGCCTGAGTTTTAGAAGGGGCTAATCTACTGAATTGGCTTGGTACCTCGCCCAGCCTGCTAACATACAGCTGCCTCTACAGCACATACATGCATTGAAACAGAACCACCCCCAACACCAGGTCCAAACTTTACCGAACCAAACATGAGCATTTTTCTTCGATTCATACCTTTTTTAAGTGACAGCAGCAGTTCCTCTGTTCCTTCACTGAAACCAACCTTGACTATATCGCGCATGTGATTGGAGGAGTCGTGAAATACGCCCACAAAATAGAACACTTTATTCCGGAGCGCTGATTGGTTGTTGCGCAGCACGCTCGCGGAACATGACAGCGACTGGCTGAGAGCGGTGCCGTGTGAACATTTAACGGCTGTTCTCCCACCGAGCTCTGTGATTGGTCGTTTATTTTTAGAAAGCTTAAAGCAACCACAAATGGAAACGTTTGAGCTACAACGATTGGTTTAAAGACCCGTCAATCATGGATGTGGCCCCGGCGTACAGGGTCTTTGTTTGGATGGAGAAGCCCCCGTGCAGCTGGAGTACTGTACATGCCTTCTGTACAGCAGGCTGGAGTATTTAACTTGTTCTCCTGGTGGATCCTGTTCATGTGTTAATGACCTCCATCAGTGTGTAGCAGCATCACCTGTGGGCAGGATGAACAGACTGTGTGGCGGTCTGCAGGAACAGTAACCTCTTCTGGACAGTGCAGAACATTTGGAGCAGCTGCAGCATCTCTCCTCTCCGTCCTGCCTCCATCAGTCGGTACCAGGTTACACACTGTAATAACATCGAGTCCAGCCTCAGGTTCTGCTGCAAGCGGGACAAAAAGGTCCTTTCCACCCTGGAATTCATCAGACCCCTCTTATTCTGGGACAGGAAGGACCCGGCCACCCTGGATCACATTAAACCATGCTGGTACTGGGACAAAAAGGACCTGGTCCACACTCCATCCCAGTCAGAGGGGCTGGACCCTGCCACTGAGGCCCGGTACCGCAGAGAGGGGGCTCGCTTCATCTTTGATGTGGGCACACGGCTCGGCCTGTATCCTTCTGTGGTTCACACCATGCTATGAATATCAAACAGTTAAACCTTTTAGTCACAGAGGTCCAAACCAGGGGCAGACCGGTTATTATCTTGTTCTGATAGTCAGCATGTTTCTGATCATCAGTATCTGTGATTGTTCTGTCAGACTGCCAATAAAATAAAGTCATTTAAAAATGTGCTGCTCTGGCTCTGATGCAACATCCTCACAACTTCCCGCCGACAACACTGTCCGATTGGCTACATGTCACAAATTAACTGCAAAGTAACTAGTAACTAAAAGTATCAAATACATGTAGTGGAGAGGAAGCATAAAGTAGCAGAACATGGAAATACTAAGTGAAGTACCTCAAAACAAGAACAATACTTGAGTAAAGTGTACTTCATCACTGGTTTCTGTTTCATTTATACTGCAAATGAATATCGGTTCCAAATATAAATTGTCAGTATATATATATACACATATATATTATTATTAATAATAATAATACTAATGAATGAGTAACTACTGTGTACAGTGTTGAATCCCTCTGTCAGGCCTCTTAACCTCTGTGGCTGCAGACATTATGACACACTGGCTACTGGAATCGTTTACTTCCACCGCTTCTACATGTTCCACTCCTTCAAGCAGTTTCCAAGATATGTAAGTATTGTAGAGTTGTAACCCGACCGGTACCGATACCCAACTCCAACACTATCAAACATTTGTGACAAAGATTTGTAATTGCGGCAGGATATTTTACAGATTAACAAACTTTTATTGTGAAAAAATGACACCAATGCACAAATACAGGGTTAACGTTACTGCAAATGTAATAATTATAACTTAGCCCAAGCATCTCTGTCTGCATTATGTTCTGTTGAAAACAAAAACATTTTTTTCCACCCATATCAGACAATGCATATGCCAATACAGATATATCTGTGATGGGCCAATATCATCCGATAATATCGACCAACTGATATATCGGTCAGGCTCTATTGTCAGGCTTTGAGATCTGTGTACGATCATTTGGTGAGCTTATGATGAAACTCAATCTATACATGTGGTGTATGGCAAAACTACAGTGTTAAAGCCATCAGTGCATTATCAACAGCACCACTAAACATACATTTAAACTTGATCTTTTAATGTGTTGTGTGTTTTGGAAGCACCCGACACACTCCTGATATGGTTTATTAGACAAGTAAGCATAACCAGCCTAACACTACCTCAACTCATTCTTCTCATCCGTTCCATATTATTTAATCTTCCTCAGTAGTATCTGTACTTTTCACAAACACTGCAGTGAAAGCAGAACTGTAAAATATGAAGGACTACATGTTGTTTCTAACACATGTGTTGTGTAGGTGACAGGAGGATGCTGCCTTTTCCTCGCTGGCAAAGTGGAGGAAACTCCAAAGAAGTGCAAAGACATCATCAAGACGGCTCGCAGCCTGCTCAATGACATCCAGTTTGCACAGTTTGGAGATGATCCCAAGGTATGTAGCAAGAAATCCTGAAAAAATGCAGAAAATATTTAAACCCTCTTTACTCTGTTTCTCTCTAACAGTTAAAGGTTGATAGTGTTCGCGCACATGTCTTTGGCTTTGTTCAGACTGCAGGCAATCAGATTTATTTCTCAAGGCAGATCTTTAAGACAGACTGTCTGCACTGTTGTTTGCAACTGATGAGATGATATGTGTGTCCAGACACAACCAACCTATTTGCATGGGTTGCTGTGGTGATCACGCAGGCATCAGTAACTATGTGCTATGGTGCCGTTGCTTTTGAATGCCTAGTATTGTTATGTAGGTATCTTCCAGCTTACACTGTACAGTCGGAATCTCATTTCAAACCACCTCTGAGAGGCCGTTCATGTTTGGTTTTACCATCCGTCCTAGCTGATCCGATCACAAGTGGACACCTTCAAGCCCGTCAATTCACACCTGGCATTAAATGCATCTCAACACCCATCTCGAGTGACCTCTTGTGATCGGATCTCACTTCCTCGCTCTCTATGCAAATATACACCTACATCACTGGAACAAACCGGTACAACATTTTATACACAAAGACAGAAATATCTTCATGTGTAATGTTTCAACCAGAAGACCCAAACAGTTCAGAATGTGCTGTAGACGGCCTTTCACGCATTTTGTAATGTTTCTAAATGCAATTAGTCTCAAAATGTAGCATTTTTTAAAGGGAGTCTGGGGACTTTCTCCACAGAAGTAGCCTTTATTAGTTACTGTTACTGTTTAGTGTCAATAAAATGTTTCTTCTTTCATAAATTGAGTGTAAATGGTGAAATCAGTTGAAACTGTGTTCAAGCAGCTGTTGGGAGGTATAACACACGTCAGACATGGAAGCACACAGGGCATGAAAACAGACATGGCCTGTGTGTCACTCAAGCCTTCTCGTAAATTCAGCATTAAATGAAAACCTGAAGTTGTTAGTTTCCTTGTAAAGAGTGTCAGTTTGTGGCAGCATGGCTGTACCAGCCTGTCTGCTTCTGTGTCTAAAGTGCTAAAGTCTTACCTGCCAACATTTAGCAGCTGTTTGAACACACTGTTTACACTCATTTCACCATTTACATTCAATTTATGAAAGAAGAAACATTTAGCAAAACATTAGCTTTGCAGTGCTTTGGGGAAATGTGTGCTGCCCCACCGCAGACAGTAAGTTTGTTTATCTGAGTAATGCTGGGTCTGTCCTCACAGGAGGAGGTGATGGTGTTGGAACGAATCCTGCTGCAGACCATCAAGTTTGACCTGCAGGTAGATCATCCCTACCAGTTCCTGCTGCGCTATGCCAAGCAACTCAAAGGTATCTATGTTTGTCTTTGTCTGTTTCTGGGGCAAATTAAGTATCGACAAATACAAAAAAATGGTGAGTAAATAAATATACGCAGGAGCCTGATCTGCTCGCATTGATTGCTTTGCCTAAATCTGTACCACAGTTGTTGGTGTTGACACAGTGACGTTAAGACTTACGTTAACATTTGTTCTGATCAGAGTGGAGCTGATGCAGAAACTACTGCTGTGTTTCAGGTGACAAGAGCAAGGTGCAGAAGCTGGTTCAGATGGCCTGGACCTTTGTTAATGACAGGTGAGATCAAGAACCAGTATTTTTGACTGAATCCTAGTAAAAAACATTTAGTACAAATATTCAGTATATTTACTTTTCAGCTGTTTCATCAACATGCTCATTCATTCATTATTCCTGTGGTGTTTATCGTCAGATGTTTGCAGATTGACTGATGTGTACTTGGGGTATAAGAATAATACTATCACTTGTGGTCCTCCCAAGCCTTTGCACGATGGTGGCACTGCAGTGGGAGCCACAGATCATAGCGGTGGCTGTCATGTATCTGGCTGGACGGCTCTGTAAGTTTGACATCCAGGACTGGACCTCCAAGCAGTCGTCCCGGCGCTGGTGGGAGCAGTTTGTTCACGATGTGCCTGTGGAGGTGCTGGAAGGTAATGGCAGCACCACCACAACATTTAGAGTTGAAAAGGTACAGAAGCTGTTGTAACCCTGATACTGTTTCTACTGTTGTCTGGGCTTCTTCTCTACTCTCCTGCTCTCCTCCATCACAAAGATATCTGCCACCAAATCCTGGACTTGTATTCTCAGGCTAAGCAGCCGATGCCTGAAGGAGGTATAGGGACTGGGGAAACCCTCCCACCACCTTCCATCCTGTCCCTCTCAGCCCCACCACAGGCCAAGAGGGCCTCCCCTCAGACCAGCCCCAGACCACCCAGACCAGCCCAGGTGAGTGGACTACCTACATGTCAACCTCTATTAGCTTATCTTTGATTCTATTTTATGACTTTATTTGATACAAGTTGTGTTTTTTTTTTAGCCTTCTCCCAAAGATGACAGCAAGGCCACTAGTAAGTAAAATCCTGCCTATCTTACGGCCAAACACACTGAAGGACTCACAGTTGTGTTTCAGCTCAATCTGTATCATCTTGTCTTCACATTCTTTCTTTTGATCCGTGCCTTTTTGTGTCTTGTGTTTTTGTTTTCCAGAGCTCACAAGCCTAGAACCTCCTCCACCTCCTCCTCCTCCCCCTCCTCCACCAGCCTCCATAAACCCTGGTCAGTGTCTTCTGCCCTTAAAGACATATTTCACCACTGGAAAGATTTCGGGAAGTCTTTTCATAAAACTGGGCTGTCTGTGCAGAGCAAAGTATTCTTGAAATCAGTGCGATATGACCAGAGAAAACAGGGGTAAAGAGCTGTATTATTCAGTTTTGCTTAAAAGATAGAAGAGCTAAAAAACAGACTGCAAGTCAACTCACACAGGTTCAGACAGGGAAAAGGCAACACACAGATAGTGAGTCATAGAAAAGTCATTTCACACAGTGTGCTCTAAAATCATACGGGCAGATAGCAAAAAAAAGAGATTATCAGCTGAATCTGCGGCTTTATGGAACTTTATAGTGAGTCAGGTTTGGTGCCTCCACACCTCCAAGTACTCAGCACACTCAGAGTCTTGGCCACAGGATCGTTTCAGAGAGAGACAGGAGACAGGCCAGGCATTTCACCGTCCTCTTTGAGCCGTGCGCTTCCGAGTACTGACAGCGATAATATCATTCATGCCAGTACAGATCGTTCCCGTACACTGCTAACCAGCAGGTAGAGATTAGGAGCGCTTTTTTTGCTCTAGTGCCAAAATCATTGGCGCTGAAAATCGCACGCATACACAGGGATCATGGCACCCTCTCCGGATCCATTCGTCAACCGAAAGCTGTATCACTCTGTTAACGTCCAAATAATATCAGATGCAAACTGCCACCTTCTGAATGTGGTGGCCTGTTGACCAGGGGGAGCACACGACTCCTCTGTGCTGCAGAATAGCTCTGTGGGGATGCGTCTGGCTCCAGGAGCTGGTGGAGATGGGTAAATGATTTGTAATTCTAAAAATCACCATCCAGTTTAACTTTTATAAAACTCCATTTTATAATAATGTAACATAGGTGACCGAGGTTATGTCCTCACTCCATGGCTGATGACCACTGTGGCAAACCCCCAAAGTTCACTTTGGCAGCTCTCTGGTGTCTGCTGGAATAAGTGGCGCAAAAAAATCAATCATTGCACGTTTTTTTCAAACACACTCTCAATCCTGAATTCCCCTGGATGTGACAATGTGGCATCAGTGCAAAGCACAACTGCACACCAGTTAGACTGGCAGTGGATCATCCGTGGCAGCAGCAGCAGAGCTGGAACATGATGCAGTAATAACCAGGAGACATGTGGGGGTCAGATAATGAGTGAGTGCCAGCCATGTTCAGAATGCCAGAACGGTCCTGCTAAGTCAACTCAAAGCCTCTGCACCAGGACTACTGATCGCATATAAGCCAGGCCTGTGTGTGTGTGTGTGTGTGTGTGTGTGTGTGTGAGTGTGAGAGAGAGAGAGAGAGAGAGAGAGAGTATGTTTCACTCATGTTTTGGTGATACAAACATGAGCAGTAATGGACACAATAATGTCACTTTTTGTACAAGTTTTTGTGGATCAGCATTCTTTCTTTTCTCCCACAGAACCCGTTCCCCCCTCCTCCTACCCACCAACCCCAGAACTCTCCTCTAAACCCCCCCCTCCACCTTTACCCCACTGCCCACCACCTCCACCTCCTCCACCCAAGGACCTACCCCCTGCTAGCTCCTTGGTCTCCAGTGAAGGCTACCAGAAGCTGCAATCAATGATAAAGACAGAGGGCTCCTGTTACACCACTGTACACCAGGCCGGTGTCCCACCTCTGGGCTACCACCACTACCCCACAGGCCCGACTTCCTACCACACTCTCCCACTCTCAGCCTATAGCTACCTGCTTGCACCTCCGCCCCCCTCAGTCTTGGGGCTGGCACCTGGTTTGAGTGGGGGGTACCCACCACAATCTACTGCTGGACACAATCAGCTGCCGCCTCCACTGCCCCCCGGGATACCCCCAGTCAGCGGGCTGAGTCGGGGTACGTGGATGAGATGAGGACCTTAACGAGAGGAAGGTTCAGAAAAGTTCAAAACATTTTAAAATCGTTCAGTTCACATGAAACCACCACAACAGGCAACTTTAACGGTCTGAACATTTTCACATTTGAAGATAAAGGAAAACTTCCAGTGTTCACAGTTCTGCAGAACATGTTCATTAGATGATGATCATGGAGCACAAAGGAAAGTAAATTATGCTAATTTGTGCCGATTTCATGACATTCTGCAAAACTGTACTTTTATAAAAATCTGAAAAGTTGATGTAGATTTCACTTGACAGAGTGAAACACAGACACAGGATCTGTTAAATGACATTTTAAAGTGAGCTGTTTTCTCCTCTGTTGTATTTATTACTGGTTCGTGTCCTATTTAATGTCCCACATGGCATCTAACACTCGGATGTCATTCCATTTATGAGAAGATATTTTTGGTGTTTATTGCACATGTGGATACTGTTTATTAAAGAGGACTCAGCACTGTAAAAGGCAGCATTCTCACCTCGTTCAGTCCATTATGTTTTGTCTCGGTGAAGCACTTTGTTTGAGAACAATGGACTCCAGTGTTATTGAACAGGTTTATAATAGTGTTGTTGTTTGATTGTTTTTTTCTGTCCGGAGCTTAAAATAGTTTGGTGCCGACCAAAGCTGGCGCCCTCAAAGTGCTTTGGATGTTTACTTTTTTTACTGTAAGAATGTAATAAACCTAAAAATAAAAGCGTGTTGCTAAAATTGTATTATGTATGTCATCGTATTACATTCTGTCATATTAATAGTTTGTTAGTACAATGGTCTCTAAAGGTCACTTACAAATCTGTAATTATATATACAGTAGGCTTTTTGCTTCAATGCACACAAGCTAGCATGGACTCCTCAAAGTGTCCACAAAACCTCTTGTGATGTCACAGACAGCTTGACCTTCTCAGTCTTCATGGGTGCCCATAAATGTTGAGTGGGGTTGAGGTCAGGTGACTGTGGAGGACAGTCCGGGACAGACAGAAGTCCTTGGTCTTCTTTGGTCTTGCTACGCTTTGAGGTGTTGGGCTCATTATCCTGCTGCAGTATGAATCTTCTCCACAAAAACCAAAGGGTGGAGCATGTCTCTGGAGGATGGAGTGGTGCTTCTCCTCAGTCAGGGTGGAGTAAATTCTGAAAACAGAACCAGACTTGAATCTTCAGTGTGGGTTTGAAACACTGTGGTATCCTTCTGTCAAATGTTCGTCTCCGTACATACACCCTTCTGTTACTGACATACATTTCTGACTGGGATTCATCAGTAAACAGGACTTTTTCCAGTCATCCTCTAGGAAATGTTGTATTTCTCAGCCTTTGTCCTCCTGAGAGGTGGTTTAGAAACTTCTCCTGGTCCTCTGAGACACTACAAGAGGACAGGATGACTGTTGATTGGAGTCTTGCAGTCTTTATTTATTTATTTATTTATTTATTTATTTATTTATTTATAGCAAAGTCTGTATCAGTAATGAAGTAGCTTTTCTATGTCAGGGAACTGAGATGTTCTGATGGTGGCTCTTTTGGTCTGTCACATGATCTGATGCTGAGAAAAGCCCCTCTGTGGTCAGAATAATCACTTTCTCTCTGAATCCTCAAACTTTCTGATTTTTCCAAGTTTATGTGACCGTATGAGTTTTCAGCTCTCAGACCCTCCTGTATTCTGGACTATATTGTGGACTACAGATGTTTTTATCATTAGGACCTACATCTGTGTTTGGACTCCACAATAATACCGGAAATATTCCTGGTTACTTGCCACCTCTGTTACTTTTGCAGGTGTTATAACATTTTCACTGGCCTGCATGGACTCCATGAACACTAAAGCAAGTCCTCTACGTGCCACACGGGACATGGACACTGGGATTTAAAGGGGAGTTGTTGAAGGCGGAGTTATGGAGGCCAGGCCTCATTTACTATGATGCTATTATTACTATAACGGTCGTACTGCTGTCGGTGTGATGTTATCATCATCATCATCATCATCATCATCATCATCATCATCAGCCTGTTGGTCTGTGGCACAGACAGCCCCAGCAGACTGTCTGTGCTCCGGGGCAGGTCCGCAGACCGGTCGGGCTCCTACCATTTTGTGCGCAGATGTACCGGGACAGCAGACGGGTTCGGACTGAGCTCCACAGCAGCAGCTCGGCTCCAGACAGCCCGGCTGACAGAGGACACGGCGGGTCACACGTCAGACGGCGACAGAGAGCAAAGTGCAGACAGGAAGCCGCTCCGGCACAACTTTCTCCTCCGGAGCTCCAACGCGCGCCATCATGCAGCGGTGTCACGGCAAAGTCCCGGTGCTGTTGACCGTATGGTGTTTTCTGTCAGTATGGATCGCACCTGTAACGTTACACCCGCAGTGTTTGGACTTCAAGCCGCCCTTCCGCCCGCTGCGGGAGCTGGAGTTCTGCGTAATGTACACAGAGTTTGGCTGCTGTGATTTTCAGAAGGACCAGGAGCTGATGAGGAAGTTCTACAAGATTATGGATCATTTTGATGAGTATGGTTATGAAAGCTGTGCTGGATTCGTGTCGGAGCTGCTCTGCCAGGTAGGCATGCATGCACAAAGGTCGCTTGGCTGAGTCCACAAAGTCCGAATCATGTTCCAGCAGGCTGAGCACAGAGCAAAACACTGAGCCAACAGGCACGAGAGGGCGAGCTGTCATGTGTCAGATGAGCCTTTATGGAGACTAAAGCAGTTCATCCGAACAGTGTCTTACAGCAGAATGTCTAAATATAAAGGGGTGCTGTTAGAGCACACTAATGAGCTGAACTAAGGTAAAGGTCAGCCTTCACCCAGGGGTGCAGGAAGCCTTCAGATGTGGAGGTTCCTCCCTGGATTCTTTGTGTATTTGTCACATCTTGTATTCTGGTGAATTTTAACAGGTGGTCGCATACTTTATCTGTTATAGCAGCATGTGAAAAAATCTTGATAGGCCTAAATTTTGCAATTTCATCCAGAGGAAATGCCCCAGATCATATATACAAATATATTAAAAAGCTAAAGGTATGTTAGTTGATTTATTGACTAACCTATGATAGTTTTAATAACTTCTTACATAACAATGGCAGTCAGTTGAAGTGCAAGGCACTTAAATAAAAGCTCTTCCAAAATTCAAATATCCACAGAATGAGGTTATGATTATAATATACCACCTTTAATGATGCAGTGATACTTTATTTTATGAATTAAATACATTTAATAAATGCATAATAGTTTTAAATTGAAAGTTAAATAGTATTTATTTCCCGTCAACTATGTTTTAATTAAAAGTAAATGTATTTAATTAATCACTATTAGTTTTCATTAAACACAACGTCAACACATTAACACCACACTGAACACACAGTTAGGAAATAGCATGTTAGATAATTATTTCTTGTGTCTTCTGTAGTCTGATTAAACAGTAAAGTCACTATGGCCCTCTGAGCTCCCCCCCTGTCTCTGGTTGTACATCGGACTACCAGCTCACCCAGGAGGATGTGGACACGGGAGGACAGCCAAGCAGGCACTCGGTCATGGGTCCCACTGACCTTTTGTCCAGTGGGGTACCAGGGCCACGAAAATCTCTGTCAGTGTCACCGGCATGTTATTATTTACTAATTGTTGCGTGAACAAGTATTTAGTTGAAGAGTGATATGAAGCAGGTGAAGCAAGCAGCTCCCTATGTTGGCCAAATCACGCACAACGTGATTGAAACTTCAACCACTGGCTCTACTGCCTGGTTTTTCTTACAATGCAAACTATAATTTCACCCTGAGGTCTGTTTTCAAAAGACAACTCCAGTCAGGGACAGGCCACCAAAAACAGGGACTGTTCCTGAAAAACTGTGATGTCTGGTAACCCAGGGCATTTAAATATATTTGTTTTGTTGATTATGCTTCTTGACAATAGAGTAGAGCTAGGTAATGAATGAGCTAAACACATTTTGCTATAATCAATATACTAATAACTGATCAAATGACTTGACTGATGTGAAAGGGATTAGTCGTTATCAACTCACAAACTAGAGACCATCTCACGATAGGATCACACCAGACTCGTCACCTGTCAACATGTTCACGCTCCGACACACGACTTCTCAGTAAACTACGCTACTACTATTAACTAATGTGCATTTCAACTCTGTGGAGGTTTTTAGTCATGTCAAGTTTATTTGTATGGCCCAAAATTGCATTAAATGCCCCAATGGGCTTCACAAACCCACATCAAAAGAAAATAAAAGTTGAAAATCAGTCATTAAAAGAAAGTGCACACTGAATACTTAAAAACAAATTAAGACAAGTTATGGTTGGTCACAAGCAAGAGAGAGGAGATGGATTTTCAACCTGGATTTAAAAATCTCAACAGAGCTGGCCTCCCTAATTATGGCTGGGAGTTTGTTCCATAAATGGGGGGCACGATAAGAAAAGGCTCTGTTGCTGGCAGATTTCATAGTACCCCGGGGAGATTTTAGAAGGCCAGCATTTTGGAACTGGAGAGCACTTACTGGCAAATAAGGTGTGATGAGGTCAGATAAATAAGATGGTGCTAGTCTGTGCAATATTTTGTATGTTAGCAGTAGCACTTTGAAATCAGATCTTACCTGGATCGGAAGCCAATGTAGGGAGGACAGGATGGGTGTTATATGATCAAATTTTCTGGTTGTGGTGAGGATCCTATCAGCCGCCTTCTGAACAAGTTGAAGGCTTCTCACACTAGATTTGGGTAGGCTGGAAAACAGTACGTTGCAGTAATCAAGTCTGGATGAGACAAAGGCATGTACCAGGGTTTCAGCATCAGACAGAATTAGTATAGATCAGATTTTTTAAATGTTGCAAAGATGAAAGAAGGCAGTTCTAGTAATATCTTTAATATGTAGGTCAAATGCAAGGGAGGAATCAAAAGTGACACTGAAGTTTTTGCAAATTTAAGGGACGTGTCTCAAACAGATGACTCTTGCTAGGAGGATCAACCATTAGCAGTTCAGATTCATCTGCATTAAGGAGCAGAAAGATTGATGATATCTAGTCCTTAATAACACATAGACACTCTTCAAGGTTCGATATTGGAGACTGGTCATTTGGCAAAGTTGGTACATATAGTTGTGTGTCGTCTGTATAACAATTAAACTTGCGAATGATAGCACCGAGGGGCAGCATATAAATAGAAAATAACAGTTGACAGACCCTTGTAGAACACCATGATGCACTTTTTAGTAGTCCAAAGTCATATTGTTGTGGACTACACAGTGTGTCCTATCAGTCAAATATGAGTTAAACCAAGACAGCTAAGCCTTTAACACCAATTTTGTTCTCGAGCCGATATAGGAGGATATTGTGATCAGTGGTGTCAATAGTATAGTGTATAGTGTATATTAGTGTATTTTGTTTACTCTCTCTAACTGGTATCATCAACCCTTGAGCCACTAGCCCATGAACATTGCTAGAATCATTGCTGTATTGTCTCTCCTCCCCTCCTCTTCACTCTTGTTCATCTTTCCAGGAGTGCTCTCCCTATGCAGCTCACCTCTTTGATGCTGAGGACATGAACACCCCGGTCAGGACCATCCCTGGCCTCTGTCCAGACTACTGCTCCCAGCTTTGGACGAAGTGCAGTTCCACCATCCCTCTCCTATCTGACCACCCACACATAGCCAAAGTCAAAGATGACCAGACACGTTTCTGCCAGTACCTGGAGCTAGAGGACATGGACTACTGCTACCCACACCTCCTCAGCAACCAGAGGCTGACAAAGAACCTGGGTCGGGTTCAGTCAGACTCGGAGGGCTGTCTGCAGTTGTGCCTGGAAGAGGTTGCGAACGGGCTGCGGAACCCACTAGCCATGGTGCATGCCAATGACGGCACACATCGGTTCTTTGTGGCAGAACAGGTGGGCGTAGTGTGGACCTACCTTCCTGACCGGTCCAAACTGGACAGACCATTTTTGAACATTACCAAGGCAGTGTTAACATCATCATGGGAAGGTGATGAGAGAGGCTTTCTTGGACTTACCTTTCACCCCAAGCACAAGTACAACAGGAAGCTGTACGTGTATTACTCAGTGGAGGTGGGTTTGGATGAGAAGATCAGGATCAGTGAGTTTCATGTGTCAGCCAACGACATGAATGTGGTGGATCACGCGTCTGAGCGGTAGGTATGGAATGGATATCCAGGTCAGCAAACAGCAATGGGTTTTTCATGATCACATTATAAACTCACAAATAAGGAGTCATACCTTGTGCTTTTCTTGTCTTTTTGTCATGTCTACTTTCCTCCCAGGGTTATTCTGGAGATTGATGAGCCAGCAGCAAACCACAATGGAGGGCAACTTCTATTTGCAGATGATGGCTACTTGTACATTTTCACAGGAGATGGTGGAATGGCAGGAGACCCATTTGGGAAATATGGGAATGCCCAGAACAAGTAAGACATCCACTAAAAATGTCAGAAATTAGACACTAAAGTTTTAATTTATGAAGACTAATTCCAAGTTTCTGTGTGTTTGGATAAAATATGACATTATGCCTCATCTACTTTAGGTCAGCTCTGTTGGGTAAAGCTCTCCGCATTGACGTGGATGACAATGAGAGAGGCCCATTGTACAGAATTCCTCCAGATAACCCCTTCATACATGAGCGAGGGGCACGACCTGAGGTTTATGCTTACGGTGTCCGCAATATGTGGAGGTGTTCTGTGGACCAGGGCGACTATCTGACCAAGGAAGGCAAAGGACGCATCTTCTGTGGGGATGTGGGCCAGAACAAGTTCGAAGAGATTGACATCATCGAGAAAGGTCGGAACTACGGCTGGAGAGCCAAAGAGGGCTTTTCCTGCTACGATAAGAAGCTGTGTGCCAACAGCTCGCTAGGTAGGCATTGACCCACAGTTACCCTCCTTCAACTGCAGACAGCAGTGGTCTCCAAAAAGCCTGCGTGATATTGGAACAAACTGACATTGTGATATCCACAATATATATTGCGATATGAAAAAGAAGTAGGAATTATCCTATAAAAATATGAAATATTCTAAGATATAAATAATATAGCTCCTTCAAACCATACAGTACAATAAACAGTTTAACAAGTAGCAATGAAACGAATGTCTCCAAAAACCAGCACTGCAAAAACAAATAGATCAATTTAGTATTGTTGTGGGTGTGAGTGTGTGCATGTGAAAGACTCAGTTCAGCTCCAATCCAGTTCACAACCACAAAAAGAAAGACAACTCAAAAGTCTGCTCAAGGTTTAACTGCAGATCCCCACAGAACAGCTCAGCTAAGAGCAGCAACTCCTGAAGAAACTGAGAAAAACACACATCCAGTGCTTGAAGTGGGCTGGTACTCTTTGGCATACTGTGACTTTTTCTTGCACTTCTCATATGCTGCCTGTGCTTTTTTGTATGACTTGGTGTTTGTACTACTTTTTTACTTTCTTCCATATCAGGATCTCTGGGAGATTCATAACCACGGAGTGGAGTGAAAGTATTAAGTAGCAGGAAATGGAAATACTGAAGCAAAGTACCCCAAAATTATATAATAATAACACCAGTTGTGACTTATTGATGTTTTCACAGATGATGTTCTGCCTATTTATGCGTACCCTCACAAGATGGGCAAGTCAGTGACTGGTGGATATGTGTATCGAGGCTGTGAATACCCCAACCTGAACGGCATGTACATATTTGGAGACTTCATGAGTGGGTAAGACTTTACAACTGAGTCTTTGTTGAGGAGAGCAAAGGGAGCGTACAATGTGTTCAGCTCATCTGGCAACGTGGCCACACACATGTTGGGGCACTCAGCCGGTGATGTTTTGAGTCGTCTGCCACATATCTTTACTGCTGTTGGTGTTGAGGTCTCTCTCCAGCATCTGCTTACTTGCAACCTACCAAAATCCAGTTTTTCTGTTATATTGTGATGGTGGTTAAAATCAGCTCCACCTTGAACAGCTAACATTGAAATGCTGCGTACATGCTTGGATGATAATAATCCAGTATGTTATTAAAACACTCAGATAGGGGCCAGTCAATATATGAGTACTTTATGATACCGTAAGTACATTTTGCTGATAATAATGCCATTTATATCACACTGTAGTATGGATACTTTTTCTCAACTAATCTTAAAATCCTGAAAATACTTTTATCCACCACAGCGATACACGATCACAACTTCATGCACATTCTCTAAGGCTGTTTAAAAGTACTTTAAGAAAGTAGGACAGCATAAACCAAAGTAGACATAGGCAATACTTGTTGGTAAGGTATCAAAGTTCACACAAGGCTCAAGATAAAAATAAGAGCATACTTCAAATTAGAGATTGCAGATTTGATTCTCTTCCAGGCGCTTGATGAGTCTTCGGGAGGACTTCAGAACAGGGCAATGGACATACAATGACATCTGTATGGGGACGGGCCTGACCTGCTCCTTTCCTGGACTCATTGACAACTACTACCAGTACATCATCTCCTTTGCAGTGGATGAAGCTGGTAATGAATTAACATATGCACAGCAGAAACTCAGTTGTAACTTGGAAATATGTTTTCTATTGTACTATCAGAATCAGAATCAGAAATACGTTATTGATCCCTGAGGGGAAATTGCTTGCATTGCAGCTGCTCCCATTCAAAGTCCAGAAATACCATAGGGTTGGGCAGTAAACCTTCTCCAAATGAATAAACCTAAATGGCATTACCACCAGCTGATTACAAATCACATTGTAGGGCTTTGAGGGAGCTACCATCATTTTCCACCACAAGGTGGCTGCAATGCTGAAGTGTACTTAAAGTGAAATTCTCCATCCTATATCACATTAACATTTTTAACATTAGTTAGTTATTATGACAATTTCGTGTTTCATTTTATGTAAAGAACTTGCTGCATGTAATTTATTTGTTGTAAAGTCATTTGAGCTGCTAAACAAATAAGAAAGATTATTATTATTATTATTATTATTATTATTATTATTATTATTATTATTATTATTATTACAGTTGTATAATTTTTTTTCACACAACAACAAAAATATGATACATGTCCTGCAGGATCAACAGGGGCCTATGAACTCGACAGCAAGTTCATCATCGCAGCGGTTGGCGGGTGTTTCTGAGATGTAGATTTGAAGTATTACCATCTCTGGCTGTCACCTTCTTCATGCACATGTTGCAAACAGCCTCATTGTGATTTGCTGGCTCTCCCTTATCATTTGGTTGGTACCCAAAATGCTGCCAATTGCAGGAGTTGGCATTTTTGGGGCGACCAACTTGGAACAACTAAGTAGTTCAACTGAAATCGTCTTTTACCGTTCTAAATGAATGTACTATAGGCCATATTTAAAATCAGTAACACCAACAAATCTTAGTGAAGTCCTTCAGTGCATCATTCTCTAAACACTGTCCAGCTCACAGCTGAGCCAAAGCTCTGTGAGCCGAGTGGACTAGTTTTTCTCGCCAGTTTTCATCGTCCTGATAATGGACACCTAATCGGGCATGATCTCTTAATGTCGTCTTCATATAATCTCTTCTTTATCTGTTAGGTGAGCTGTACTTCATGTCGACTGGAACACCGAGTGCTACGTCACCTTCAGGAGTCATTTATAAAGTGGTGGATCCATCAAGGTGAGTAATGTAATCATTGCTTCTTTCTGACGCCACCATCATGCTTTCTGTGCAGAGAGTCTTTCCAGTTCTGCTCTTTGTTTCTTGGAAGACACACATCTGTTTATAATTACAAAACAGAGGCAGATCATTCCTCTCTGTCATTCTTTTCTCAGCTGAATGTGAAGGATACACTGCCTCTCTCTGTTTTGGTGAAGAAGGGAGATTTAGCAGTGTTGGCAGTAATGTGAAAGGCCTGCTATCCTAAATCTCCCTTCTCTGACATTAGCTCTTTTTACACAGCGGTCCCACAATATGGCTTCAGCAAAGACTTGCCATTACACTGACTTTGCTTTATTACACTGAACTGAACAATGTTGCCATAATGTCGCCCCGGTGTGATTTTAGATAGCATGCCAATGTTCCAAAAGCAACACAACAGCACATGTAACAGTGTGTGTGCCACATTTTATAACAGATGTCAAGCTCTGTTACTACCTCCATTGCTGGTTTAAAGGGAGAGCAGCAATGCCTCTTAACCCCATCTGTGTTCATACCTTCTGTACAGAAATGTGAGGTGGAACAGAATATCTGGAAGGGACTTCTTCAGTCAGCTCTGGTCTCTCTCAGCATTTCATTCACCAGCAGATGGTTGTGTCACTTATTTGTTTCCAAGCCATCAAGCTCATTTGAACTGTTCCTCACCCCTGTTGTAATGTGAGCTGGAAGTTAAAGCATATGAAAAGACTAAAAGTTTTAGAAACATTTGATTTTTTTAGATCTACCTGCTCGTACTCTGTATTCTTATATGCAACAACATTTCATTCTGTTGTGTTATGTGTTGTCATTCAGACGCGCTCCACCAGGACAGTGTCACTACGAGCCTCTTCCTGTCAGAGTGAAAAGTAACCTCATCAAGTTCGTTCCCAAGGAAAGTAAGTCCACTTCCACAGGACTTTGACCTCACTACTGACTAGTTACAACATTGATGGAATCTGTCATTCATTTGTTTGTATTCACATTGGGTCTCATGTTTTTCCATCATTCTCCCTTTAGCATTTATCGGCACTAGAAACAAGCCTACGCCAGAACCCACAGAGGCCTATGACTGGCTCCAAGAGCTTATTGACCGTCTAGGTGAATTAGGACCAGACCCGACCACCCCTCTGCCGACCACAACTACCACCAAAGCTCCCAAACATTCAGGTCGAAAAGGCAGACGCAAGAAGAGCAGATCCAGAGCACAGAGTGCGCCTGAGCCTCAGAATGGAGGCGTCAGACTGGTCGGTGACGAACAGGGCCGCAGCAACCAGGGACGGGTGGAGATCTACATTAATGGAGAGTGGGGCACTGTGTGTGATGACCTGTGGACTACCAAGAACGCTGCAGTAGTTTGTCGGCAACTAGGCTTCCAGTACGCTCTAAAGGCAGCAAGGAACTCTGAGTTTGGGGAGGGGAAGGATCTTCGCATTCTTTTGGATGACGTTCAGTGTGAAGGGACAGAGTCCAGCCTGCTGGACTGCAAACATGCTGGTGTGGGGTTACATAACTGTGCCCATTACGAGGATGCTGGTGTGATCTGTGGCAGCTCAGACCACATTGTAGAAGTCTAAATGTTTGAAGACTATGATGTCGGAGCTAACGTTCATTAACTTAATCCACTCTAAATTTACAGTAACATGGTAAAAAAATCTGTTCTCTTGTATTCTCTTGGTGGAGGATTGTCTCAATGGGCACACCAAATATATACCACATCACTTTGTGCCATGATATTTCCAACAATGGTGTAATTCTTCTTATTGTATTTTGTATTCAGTCCATTACAATAAAAAGGAAAGGGAGAAACCATGCAGAATACAGTGCAGCCACAACGCACTGTGTTTTCAAATATGGGCATGGCACAAACACTTTTTCATAGAACGCAGAGGTTTATGCAAAAAGTTCAGGAAATCATAATTTAGAGCAGGAGGTGATGTAAAGGGAGGGAGCACCAGCAGAGACAGTCCTCTCATCAAAGCTTTCCACAAGTTATTTATGAGATAACCTAACAGCTTGGATGCATGATGATGTCTGACACTGTAACAAAATCCAAGGGTGAGAGCTTCCTCTAGCAATGTCTCCTTTTTACAGTAGCTGCAATTTTTTCTCAAAGGTAAATCATAATATAAGATTGAATGTTTAATTTGAATGTAAGTTCGGCACTCTTGAATCTGCCTTCTCAGTGATTTGTTGTGTAACAATTCAGAGCTTCTGAATGTCAAATTTCTTACGTGTTGAATGTTCAATATGCACTGAATGTATGGTTGTATCAAGAAATGTTTTAATAAAAGCTTTCTAGTGTCTACTGGTTTCCTCCCACACTCACACTGATATATCGCTGTATTTTGAAAGGTTTATACAATGAATTGAAAAGAACACAAGGTAACAGTTCCTGAATGCTTTGCATATTTTCACATAATGCGTGTAATAATTATCATCTGCAATAGCTGAGGCTGGTTATGTTTTGCCACTGGTTCATGGTGTAAATGTACTCTACCACACCTTCAACACTTGCCTTGTAAAGGTTTTCTGACAAACCACTAAAGTGTGTGTGTGTGTATGTGTGTGTGTGTGTGTGTGTGTGTGTGTGTGTGTGTGTGTGTGTGTGTGTGTGTGTGTGACGATCATAGCTTCATCCTGTGTAGTGGGAACTAACGTTACCACAGTTTTGAGTTGGGTACTCTTCCAGGTGATTGTGTTATGGAAGTGTGTGTGATAATGTTACTGAGTGTCTCAGTCATGGGTCAGAGTGTGAATATATTGAGGGGTGTGGCGGCTGGTGTGATCACATGACAAGATGGTCTCTACTTACAATATCATTTTGCTGATGTTGGTGAAGCTCAAGCTTGTCTGCTGTCTCCAGGCTAACAGAATACATGTAATGGGATTACATAGTTAGGATAAAAAGGTAGGCTAACTGTATTCCAGTAAAGTTACAGAATTAAAATTAGATTACAGATACGTTCTGTAAAAAAAGGGGATTACTAACAGGATAACACTTTAAAAATAAAGAATGATAGGCCTATTAGCCTGTAACCATACACATGCACAGACATGACATCTTACAGAACACACACTCATTAAGATTAAACAAAACTAAAGATATATTTCTTTTCTCTTCTTGAATTGCATATGTTTGGATTAATCAAGTTACATTACTTTAATATTGAGATAACTGGATTGTGTTACATGTTTGAACAGGTGATTTGTAACTTTACAGAGTACATTTATAAAGTAACCCTGCCAACCACTCAGGCCAGCCCCCACGTTGTTTCGCGGTGCATGTATATACTGGGCATTACGGTATGTGTGTAACAAATGATTTCAAAATAAAATTGAGAAAAATTGTGGTTATGAAAATCAAGGCTTTGTCATCTCAGTTGTGTGAATAATCAGTCAAACAATTAAGTTTGACTGATTAATTAATAATTAAAAAAATTTTCTTTAAGATACAGATTGCAGGCATTAGGCTAATTATAACATTAGTTTTATTTTTTATATTTATAATTGTTGTTTTTTTAGATATGTATTTTTGCCTGCTTGTTTGTTTGTTTGTTTGTTTGTTTGTTTGTTTGTTTGTTAATCAGTTCAATCATTTTCGATAGATTGACTGAGTAAATTAATGTGAAACCACACTCACAGGAAGATCGCTTTTATTTTGAAATCAGTTCCGACCCTCTCTTACCGTAATGCCTAGGTACGTGCCGCAATTTTATTGTAACGTCCTTGAATCCAACGCGGCGGCCGGGCTGACCGCACTTCCCGCGTGTTTTGTAACGCAGTTGTTGTACGATAGAGCTCTGTCATATTGACGTAGGCATTCTGACCGAACTAGAATATGTACGTCACTGTTCATCGTGTCATTAAATAGTTAACATGGGAATCCAGGAGCCGCAATTGGCTCCATAGCTCAGTGGTTAGAGCACTGGTCTTGTAAACCAGGGGTCGCGAGTTCGATCCTCGCTGGGGCCTGGTTTGTTTTCTACATTCTCTTCCACACAGTGAGAGATGATGCTGCGTGTCACTGACATCATTTTTGAACACATCTGGAAACAACAAAGGCCAGCAGACATTTTCAGATATACGTCTGACTGAAGAATGCAGCTCCATGCAAGCAACATGTCTTCAGCAGAATAGCATTGTTGCAAGTGCAGCATTACACCATTCACAATGTTTTAGTGTTGCATTATTATTGTGACACTGCAACATCTTAAAATACAAAAAGAAGTGTGGGCCAGGCTTTATGGATGAATAAATGAGGAAGCACTAGTAGAGTTCAATGCTCAACATTCGTATGAATGAAAATGGAATGAAATCCAATCTAGTTCCTCCACAGGAAACAATATCATCTGAATCATATTTATTTTTAATGTTTTCCATATTTAAAATATCCAGTTCATTGGTATTTTTGATGAATTTGTTCATTTGATCAAATGTGTTCACATGTGATTTTTTAGTTATTCAAAAACATAAAGCCTATTCTGATGATGAACGCTTCAGTATGTTTGGCTTGTTTTCTACAGCTCATTATCAGTTTTAATAAACCTCATTTCATCTAAACTGAATGTCCATTTTCTTTATTGACTGATAAATAATGAGTTATAATAGAATGTGTCAGTGGGTCACAGTAAACAAATCAATGCCATATTGAAATACTGATGTCCCTTCAACTCTGTTATCATGTTCAACCCCACTACCCTGTTACATGACAGATTTTTATGGATATACTATCAACAAAAATAAAAAAAAAGGAATTTATTGTTGTTCAATGGTGTGTAGAATGTGTAGGGTAATCACTATAACATGAAATTATTCTTTTTTTAATGCATAGATGCATTAGATTTTAAAATAATATTTATAATTGGAATTGGTGATTTGAAACATATAAATGGTAAGAATCAAATCAAATCAAATCAAATCAATTTTATTTATATAGCCCAAAATCACAATCACATTGCCTCAGTGGGGTTTCCAGTCTGTACAGTGAACGACATCCTCTGTCCTCAGACCCTCGATTCAAGTGAGGAAAAACTTGTCATGTTGAGAAAAAAAACCTTTTACCACGGGAACAAAAAGATGGAAGAAACCTCAATTCAATTCAATTCAATTCAAAAAACTTTATTTGTCCCCAGGGGGCAATTCAAGGCAAGGCACGTGGAGCAGTTGTACACAACACAACACAACACAACACAACACAACACTTAACAGATGTACAACACAACACAGAACAGTCAGCTAGTTAAAAATAAAAAAAATAAAAATATATATAATATAAACATATAAAAAAGGTATAAATAGAATAAAGGGATATAAGCAGTATCTACATAGGAAAAGAATGGGAAAAGAATGTGTATCCAGGAGACATCTGAGCAGGACGAGACATCATCAAGTGGTACCTGAGCCACACGACCTCCTCTCCACCGTGGTGACCTGGAAGAGGGCAGGACACACAAGATGATTAACAGTAAAACAGTTCAGAGTGAAGAGACATCAAATTTTACAGAAGTACAGATATGAGCAATGATCCAGTGGAGCCCAGGGTATGATGATCCAGATCCTTCAATATGTGACTCTGAATGAAAAGAGAGGAGGAGGGGGTTGGACGTATTTGCAGACTACAGTATGTGTATTAGTCTAGTAAATACAATATTTAGATACGTTTCCAAAAATGAAAGTAGCGTAAATAAAATGTATAATGTCGTCTGTTACCTCATGTGTCACTTCCTCTACCACTGACCACAGCTGACACATGGACTCCCTCATGTGTCTGTCAGCATGTAGAGACTCTGCTGCAGTACAGCTCAAGCACCACCAGAGGGCGCTCTAGTAGAAGCTCCACATCACAGTCATCATTAATGAAACACGTCACAGCTGTGAGCCAGAGAGTCTGTGCAGCTTCTGATCCAACAGCACTACAGCTCAATGTGGGTGTCAAACTCACAACCTGTTGATCAGTGAACATGTAATTCAGTCAGTAATTCCTCAGAAAAAGGGGTAATAATTAAAGGATTATGTAATAAATATCTAATAACCCCTCTGATTTGTCTTGCTGTCCTCTGTTGTGCTCCTGACCCCAGGATGGGAACCAGCAGCCTGGAGATGAGGCCCCACCTGTCCCCAGGTAATATCAGTGTTAGAGTTGATACTTCACAGTGTAGACATGAGCTCCACAGTACTCACAGATAACCCAAAGCAACACATCATTAGCACAGTACAGTGTATTACAGTCATTTGCAGTTTATTAATAAAGTACAATTTAGTGTACTTTGGTATTTTAGTCCGTTTTATCCCATTAAATGTGAAACTCAGAGTTATATAATTTACACCAGGGGTCAGTCTGACAAAGAGAGTTCAGACTGGTCTGTGGTGTAGGGCCAGGCTCAGGAGCCACCTGCTGACCAGTGGTACCAAACTACACACATAAAGAAAACATGGCTGTGGCTTATTAATAATGTTGTGCAGCAAGTAATGAGAAGGGAAAGAGTTAATTTCATCTGTCCCAGGAAACTGTGCAGACCCTGCCTGAGTAAGAGTAAGCAGGAGTACTGAACTCTGCCACAGTAAGAAAACACAGCAGCCCAGCTCTGCTTCAGGTCTGCAGGACGGTTTTATGCTAACAGGAGTTTTTACCCGCTGAGACGGCGTCAGCTGGTGATGTTCTCACCTTGTGAATCTCTGTGTGTGTCATCATGGTAAAACGTGTTCCTGGGGACAGGACATGGTAACAGGAGCTACCACAGAAGTGATTTACTATTATTTAAAAAAGTACTTTGCTGGTGTTTATATGTCTGTCTGACTGTGGACAGACTTTGTTTGTGTATTAATGTAAAAACTTTGCAAGATACAGCCACACAACTTGACAGAATGAAGGCAGTGTTGTAATTGGGTATGTGCAATTTACAGCGTGCACAGGTAAGAGTTATCTTCAAACACGGCAGCAGCTGCAAGCATTTGCTGTCTTTAATGACTGGATAATTACCTTTGCAAGATGAACGTTAAGCAGGTCACATGTTTGACAACAGCTAACAAGCAGACAAACACACACCTCAGAGTCCTCTGCAGCCTCTCCAGCAGGCCCACAGGTGGATTCAGAACCACCAGCTTGTGCCACAGTGAAGAAGCCACCAAATTGTTTACCATCAGTGTCTGACCTCTGTAAGAGACCTGAGAGAGGATCCACCTCCACTTTGCCAGCCTGGTGGTTATGGCTGACAAGGTCCCCTCCAGTTCCTACTGACCCAGCCCTCTGTGCCCAGGTACACCCCGTCTGACCCAACCCCTCCCTGTTCCACCCCATACCTCCTGGTAGCTGTGGGACCTCTGACTGCCTCCACCCCCCACACAACAGTGCCACTCTTCCCCCTGTTCACTTTTGCAGCCCTTTGATAAATCTGAAGTGTCTGTCTTGTGTCCAGGTTTATGTAACGTCCTTGCACCTGAGCTGACTGAGAAACTACATTACCTGAGTACAATGTAGTTTCTCAGTCAGTCGTGTTTTTTTAGTTTGAGAAAAAGTTCATATTACCAAGAATAGCAAATTGGTCCTGAAATAGACAAAGACCAGACAGCCTTAAGCAACAGATCTTAGTTTGATCTAAGTCAAAGTCAGAGTTACAGTATCTTTGTCAAAGTGGACCGTGGTAGACGGGTGCAGAAGAAATAAATGAAGGTGATAGACTAGAGGCCACCTGTGATGGGACCCCACCAGCTGTGATGGGATCCCACCAGCTGTGACGCCCGTCAGCATGTTCACATTCCAGCCGATGACTACTCAGCAGTAATCAGCTCTCATGGGTCAGACCGCATCAATCTTTGAACTCAGCCTTCATTTTGATTTCAGCTACACACCAGTAATCAATGACAAATAAACAGCTGGTAAAGTGTTTCAAACTGCTTCAGTGTAAGTTCCCCCTGCAGAAGGTGTCTCTGGACCACATTTCACCATGATCACACACACTCAGACTCACAAGGTGAAAACATGACCAGCTGAGGATGTCGCGGCTGGACTCAAGACTGAATGTCTGCACTCTGTCAGCACTGAGCTTTTAACATTCCTGACACAAACTGCAACAGAATGCTTTTAGAATATTTTTGCTTTTTGATATTTAAAATAAATGAATTAAAAAATTATGCTCGTTTTGATATTTTACATTTATTTTCATCTTTAGATTTTTGAAAACTGTCATGGCCTCATACTGTTTTTTAATTTTTTCTTCTTTTTTTTATGAATTGCTCATAGTAGCTATTTTTACATTCGGCCAGACGTTTTCCTTGAAAGTTCATTTAAAATATGCCTGGATATTTTGTTATATACAGTATCTACTTAATATTTAATATTAATATTTTTACAAGTTGATTCCATTGGCCTTCTCTCCATTAATTAATGTATGATTTGTTAAGATATTCACATATTCCCATTTTGAACACTTTGTGTAATATTCCTCAATATTCCTCCACTTTTATCATTTATGGGGAGATAAAAATGGCTTATTTTTCCCATTTTAACGTATATTTTCAATAATTTATATTCTTCCATCCTGTTGACCAATGTTGAATCAATTATTGGTGTAATTTTTGGATCGGTTGATTCACCCTGTAGATTTGGTACAAAGACATTTCATGTTGTTTCTCATTCTGATTTTTTTTTTTTTTTTTTTTTTTTATCATCCTAACTAATCATTCTTAAGCCCTCTTAACTGACTCCCTACTGTCTGAATTTCAGAGTAAACGGGGCCAACAGGGATGGCAGAGGACATGGTCAACTGGCTCTCCATGCATTAGTGTTACTAATACTCTGGGCAGCTGAGGCCCTGGTGAGTTATGCAGCTGAGGCCCTGGGGAGCTATGCAGCTGGGGCTCTGGTATCCTGGGTGGCCAAGGCTCTGGGATGCCGGATGACCAAGGCGCTGCTTCACCAGATCGTTGAGGCTATGTGGAACTATGCAGCTGAGGCTCTGGGGCATCTGTAGCCTGGTATGTACCTGGCTGGGCAAGTATTTTCAAAAGGCGACTGTCAGGGTGGGTTCTCAAGCAGTTCATTGAGGGATCAAGGATTTGAGGGAGACGGTTGTCATGGTAGCTCGCTCACAACAGGTAGAAAGTATTCACCCCCTTGGATGTTTCCCCTTTTAATGCTTTTATAAATTGAATCATGATCAATATAACTTTACTTTTTTAACAAGAATTTACAAAAAAATAAATAAAATGTCAAATGAACTTAATAAATAAAATAAAAATAAAATAATAAAATAAATGTCAATAAATGTAAAATATATAATGTAAAATAAGTGACTACATAAGTATTCACCCCCTTCAAGTCAGTTTTTAGTAGATGGCTACCCACTGACAGACGTCCACCATCCATCACTGACACCAGCTGCACTCTCATTCAAATTGAATCAAGTTGATGTTTTATATTTGAATATCTTTAAATTTGTTAGATGTTTAATGTTGTTAATTTCCCCTTGTGACTGTCTGAGACTAGCCCATATGTGGACACTCAAAAAGAAATCTCTTTGAATAACTTTTCTCTTAAAATCGTTCTCTTGGTCAAACCAAACCAAAATGAATTTTACATGTATTTGTCTTCAAAATCTGACATTAACAAACAGACATGCCAATAAATTTTGGCATTTTAAAATGTTTATGTGCTACCCGGAGAAACCTTTCCAAAGACTCGATCAGATGCCTGAAACAAACACAACATGCTGAAAAATCCTGTCAGAGCCTGAGTTTGTTACACACTTAGTTGGTAAAGCAATAAAGTTTAGCTACCTGCAGAATACTGTAAGAGGACAACGTTTCTGGACACCTAATCATTATACCCATGTCACATATGTAACTACAGGAAAAGAGGAGTTATTGTGGTGGTATAACTGTTTCCACTCTTCTGGTTTCAGTGTTCACATGTTGAACCTGGCTGATGGGCTAGGGTTAGTGGAGGAGGGTGGAATGAAAATCAGGCAGAGAAAGAGAGAACAGAACACACACACAACAGACATACAGATGCACACATAACAGGTTGGTGTAGATGTTATCTGATCCAGGCGAGGATAAGAGAAGGGGGAGATGTGGAGTCTGGGTGTGTGTGTGTGTTAACTAAACAAGAGAGAGTTCAACGAAAATAAAACGATAGCAATTTTTAGTCTCAAATACAGATGCAGAGGATGTTCTTATTACAACATAATTTTAAAAGGAAAGTCCTTCAGTCTCTGGGAATGTTTACCTCTCAGAAAAACAAGGCCTCAGTTCATAGTTCAGAGGAGAGGCATGAACACACGAGATGTGTTCCTACAAATGTGTCAGTGGTTCACACTAAACAAATCAATTACATATTGAAATACTGATTGTCCCTTCAACCCTGTTATCATGTTCAACCCCATCACACTGTGTTCAACACTGTTACATGATACATTTTTATGGATATACTGCCAACAAAAATAAAAAAGGAATTCATTGTTGTTCAGTGGTGTGTAGAATGTGTAGGGTAATCACTATAACATTAAATTATTATATATAGATATATAACATATAAATGATAGGAAAGTAAAATAACTATGACATACTTTTTTTTTTTTTTTGATTTTCAACTTCCTGTTTTTATTCTGAAGGCTTGACGCCTATTCCGGAAGTTTTTCTTGAAAGTTTTCTTTTTCTTTTTCTTTTTTTTTTTCTTATTTATTGAACATACCACAAACATACAAAAGCTCGTAGATATATAAGGAATATAATACAATACCACAATCTTTCGGAGGAAAAAGAAAACTAAAAAACAAAACAGAAAAAAGGGGGATTCATACAAAGTATTCATGGTAAAAAAATAAATATTTTCCAATCGCCTGGCAAGACCATGAAATAAAGGAGTACATTTCAAAACAGTAAGAAATGAGATCGCAATAAATCTTTCTCACTATTTTGCTAGAATGTATTTTTTTAAGTGATGTAAAAAATTATTTAAAATCATTTATAAACCAGATAAAGGAGGGCTTACTTCTTCTCCATTTGCTACAGTGAATATGATATTTACCCATGAGAATGATTATGTTAATAATTTCAGAGGTAGATGAATTAAGATTGTCCATATAAAAAAAAATATGAAAAATTTCAAAGGATGGAATGTCATTAACCTTAAGGGATATCAAATTTTTAATATCCGGCCAAAACCCTTTGGACACAGGGCATGAAAAAACATGTGATCTAAGGTTTCTTCTGCCATATTACAAAAGGTACAAGGGTCCACTACAAATTTGAACCTGCTTTTAAGAAATTCTGCAACCGTGTAGACCTTATGAATGATCTTAAAATGATTTTCTTTGACCTTAGGGGAAATAGGCCTTTTCCATAGTAGAAGTTTTCATATCAAGAACTTGTACATACAGCCCTCTATTATAATTATGAAACAATTTGGATTTCAGAGCAGCACTAATAAACTTATTATTACATTTTGTCTCATTTAACTCATACTCATTAATGGCCAATTCCAGCAGAACTGATTTAATGTTTGAGTACATTAAGGTGTTTTGGATTAACTGAATTAGCGATACAGGGATCGCTTTGCAAATCTTAATATACTCTTTATGAGTGCAATTTAAATTATATTTAGGTAGAAAGGCCATATGGTCCAGAAGGTTACCATTGCAATCCAGTAAATCAGTTACAAATAAAACACCCTTCTTGTACCAGTTAATCTTAAATATTGATTTCCTGTTAAATGAGATCACTCTATTGTTCCAAAGAGTTGATCCATGAGGAGAGAAGTTATGGATAAATATCATTTTCCAAAACTGAAGAATCTGTCTGTAGAAATTTGACAGCTAAATAGGAATCTTGCGTATCTCAAAATCGCATTGTAAAAGAAAATCAAGCCCTCCTACTTTTTTAAACAGGAACCTCGGTATGTGAAACCACATTGAATTTGGCTGTGACAAGTACGCTTTTAACCATTTAATCTTAAAAGATATGACCATTGATTCAAGATGCTTAAGCTTTAATGCCACTCATATCATACTCTGTCAAGCTGTGATCTTTTAATACAGTGGGTTTTATTTCTCCATAAAAATTGAAAAACTACTGAGTTGGCCTTTTTTAATGGCATTGGAAGAGACATAAAGGGAGTGACATGGATAAATAACTTTGGAGATACCTTCTGCTTTGGATAAAATAACTCTACCAAAAATAGTAAGGTCTCTAGTTAGCCAGTGGCTGAGAGATTTCTTCATATCTGCTATGCGGTTAGAGATATTAATGTCTTTTCTTCTGACGATATTCTTAGTTATCGTTATTCCTAAATATTTCACTTCAGATTCAACTTTAATTGAAGCAATAACTGAATCTGTGCCAGTGTGAATGGGAAGTAATTCACATTTTTTAATATTAAGGGATAATCCCGAGGCTTTCGAGAATATCGAAATTATATTAAGAGCTCTTTCTACCATGTATTTATTTCTTAGGAAAATGCATGTGTCATCTGCAAATTGACTAATTTTAAATTCCTTGTTGAAAATTGTAATTCGGAGTTATTACTAATAAGCATTGTTAATAGTTGGGTGGCCAAAATAAACGGATTTGGAGAGATAGGGCAACCCTGCCGAATGCCACGCAACACCTTGAACCTAGGGGTCATTCCAGGATTCAGGGATACAGAACTATGTCAGTCTAAAACATCTTGATTATACTACAAAAACTTTCTCCAAAACCCAGGTGATGTAATGCTTCCAATAAAAAGGAATGCTCAACGGTATCAAACGCCTTATAAAAGTCGAGAAATAACACATAACTATCAGTATCAATTAAATCTCGATAATCAAGCTTATCAAATATGAGTCTAATATGGTTATGTATGCTTCTACGCTTAATAAAGGCCGATTGACACTCGTCAACTATTTGCACTAAACCCACATCTAATCTGTTTGCATAAACATGCGCTAATAATTTGTAATCATTACATAGTTAAGTTATTGGTCTCCAATTATCAAGTAAAAATGTATTTTTGTTGGGCTTCGGTATTAAAGTGATAAGACCTTGCTTCATAGTGGGAGAAAGATGTCCTGCTGAAATACATTCTAAGAAGGCATTGTAAAGGGTTACCCTAATATCTCTCCAAAAAACAGTGTTAAACTCCACTGTTAATCCATCAAGTCCTGGTGACTTGCCCTTGGAAATCCGCAAAATGGCTGTGTCTAGCTCTTCAATTTTAAGTTTATCTTCCAGTCTCTTGAAATCATCATCCATATTCTTATTAAATTCCCTTATTCTTTCGAAAAACAACTGAGCATTTTCTTTAGAGAAGTTTGATTTATACAAGTTTCTATAAAAAATTCTTATTTCCTCATTCACTTGGTCTTGATTTTCAATAGTAACACCATTTAAATGCAGCTTTTGAATTTTCTTTTTTGCATGTCTTTGTTTTTCCAGACTAAGGAAGTAAGAGGAGTTTTTTTCCCCTTCCTCAATCCAACGAGCTCTAAAATGTATAAATGCACCCTTTGCTTTTTCCACATAAATATTGTCTAACTGGGATTGAAGATTGTTAATTTTAACATGTTCTTCCAAAGAGAATTCATCTTTATGGCACAAATTATTTATATCACTAGTACTGTCTCGCTGCCTTTTAAAGTTAGAAGAATGTTTACTTGCCCTAATTGCGATCTGTCTAACTTTAAATTTGAACTATTCCCATTTCTTCAAAAAAGACATTTCCAAATCCACAATTTCTCCAGCCAGTTGTTTGACTTCTTTACAAAAGTCAGTATTTTACGGTGGCCCTGAGAGCTCACAGCACTGCAACTTAAGAAAACACATGCAAAAAGACAAAACACAAGCAAATTAAGAAAACATCTTCATCAATTTGACAACACATGCGCAGCATTTAGAAAACGTGCTGCAAAGACCACAACACAACACATTAGAAAAAAGCGATGCAAATAGACCGCAACACAACAGAAGTGTTTCCAGAGGACACTTAAAAGTGATGCTCACGTCCAGACACGCTTGTTGTTCACGTGGATTTTGATCAAAAACACTTACTTTTTACCTCATTTTCCAACACCACTGACGGAAAGAGAACCTTAATAGCGCTGTGACTCAAAATCCGTGTCAACAAAAATTTTAACCGGAACCTGCAGAAGTGTAACCACTCACTCCACAACCTCTTTATTAAATACACTTACGCATCTTTGCTTCCTGTTTAACATAATCATAGTAACATGCATCACATAGAAGAACTATGAACCCTTTTAAAAGAAAAAGAAAAAAGACAAATACGGGACTTGAACTCATTGAGGGAACAAAAAACTGTCCAGCGTCAGAACCGATCCACTTCACCAGACAGACCAGAGATGGTGAGCCGTGAATGGCTCTAATTCATGGACAGCCAAATGGATTGCAGTATTTTTTCGTCCACTGTACAAGGTGCACATTCCAGCTCCACCTGTTGGGGAACTTACCTGGTGATCATGTGGGTTTGATTGGAGCAGAGCAGAGACGCTGCCCCCTGCAGGCTGCTCTGAGTCACTGGCTTCACACTGACTTCAGTCTAATACAACAGGTGGAGATCAAAGTACAGTGGTGAGTGTTGTTCTATCAGTTATCATGTGCTGGAGTTTTATTAGAGTTCACACACAAGAATTCAACCAGCTGCAGCTTCATTAACATTCAGACACATTCAGTAAATGTAAAGAGAGCAGGTCTGTCTCAGTCTGTGCTCTGGGATTTAGTCCTACACTATGTGGACAAAAGTATGTGGACAGCTCAGCATTCATCTCTATTTACTTTATATAGTACTTTATACTCAAACAGCTGCTTCACAAACACACATATGTACATACAGGCATAAAGACACGTGTGTGTGTGTGTGTGTGTGTGTGTGTGTTCAGGCAAACATTAAAAAAAGCAGCTGCATATCAAATGATTCAGGAAATACAGCAAGTTAAACATATTTCATTATAATTTCATATTTAAATATCATTTATAATATTGAACCAAAATATAAAACCAGTGAATCTGAAAAAATAAAAACTAATTCAACAGAGTTAAAAGCCAGAAAGTAAAAGTGGGTGTTGAGATGCATCTTAAAAGCATCAACACACTCGGCCTGTGCAACGGCCTCTGGCAGGTTATTCCAGAGCCGGTGAGACGCTTTCTTTGTCTTCTAACGGGGCGCAGCCTGCATGTCATGGTGGGAGGAGCTAAGGCGTCTGGTGGGGCTGTGAGCTGGGACCAGTTCTGACACGTATGTTTGGGCCGGACCACAGAGACATTTGGAAACCAAAGTATTTTGAAGTAGATCCTGAAATGAACGGAGAGCCAGTGTAGTGGAGCAACATTAGGAGCAACGTGGTCTCGTTTCTTGGACCTCGTTAGTAACCAGGCAACAGAGTTTTGGACGAGCTGTAATGACACATTACACTGTGATGATCATAAGTTTAAATGTGTCCAGGACAGGCAGTGAAGAAGTTTATAATGAACACGAGCATCAGTTTGAAACAGTTTGTACAAAGAAAAGATTATCACTAAAGATTCATTTTGACATTTACAGATGTTTCATAACATAATAAATGCTAACAAGAGCATTTCATAGCTTTCACAGAAATGTAGTGATGGATACCAGTTTGTGTTCAAATCAGGAGCTGAATGCTTTTTTCTTTGTGATTTGCCTCTTTACTATGACAGCCATCAGCTGATTCAAATCTCTCACCAAAGTTCATTCTAATGACAGCTGAGGCTTCATTTCATTAATGACTTGACATGAAAATGCAAAACAACATTTACTTTTTTCCATTCAAGCTTTTCTCTTCCCCATTTTGAGTTTCATGTTTGATGTTGATGTGATGTCCTTCGTCTTATTTCATCAGCAGTTTTAATTTCATCTTTAGTTTCAGCTTTCACTTCCAGCATTTCCATTTTAAATTTCCCTTTTCTCATGTCCTCACTTCACATTTTCACATCATCATTTACATTTTAAATTTCCAGTTTTAAAGTTGAGTTCAGGCCTAATTCTTCCTAGTAGGGCAGTAAAATGATCTTTTTCATTTTCTATTTGAATTATGAGCCAAAATATCTTCCATCCAGAGGACAGTGTGACTCTGAAACTGCACCATGTTTAGATGGAAACCATCAGCGGACTAATGCTTCCTCTTCTTCATGAACCATGTATGTAGCCTGTAGTTGACTCTGTAACACAGCTGAGGTGGATGAGGAAACAAGAGATGAACTACGAGCTCAGCAGTCTGTGCATTTCTGCTCCTGGATGTGTGTGATGAACTCTCACTAGGTGTTTGTAAAGACGGCTCGTGTTTCCACTCGTACGTGCAGAAGACTTGTTGCACTTGTGGCTCCGAGCATCATCCACAGCGACTCCAGTGGAGTTTAACCAGACTGTGGAGCTCAGTGTCATCAGAGCAGGTCTGAATGAATCATCAGTGTCAGTCCTGTACAAAACAGTTCAAAATGAGCTCCACCTCAACAACTCCAACAGGAACATCATGTTTTCACATTAATGACTGAGTCACAATCATCTAATGAACTGATGACAGTAACCTGAAGGTTCCTAGTCTGTTCAGGAGGAGACTCTCCGTCCTACAGAGGACACAGAGACACGGAGGAAAAAGACCAGAACCCAAACCCAGGATAAAGAGGTTCAGTGAAGGTGGTGTTGAAGGTGTGGAGGTGGATCAGTGTGTCAGAGGAGACACTGTAGAAGGACAGAGTGCCAGCAGGACAGTCCACATACACTGCTACTCTGTCAGAGGAGGAGAAGAGGGCAGAGAAGATGGAGTGGGAGGTGATGATGGATGTTGATCTGTTTTTGTGTCTGACAGAGTAACGATCAGAGCAGCTCAGACTCCACGACTGATCATTGGATCCAAACTCACAGTCCTCTCTGTCTCCTCTCCTGCTGATTCCTCTGTAACTCACTGATATAGAAACTCTTCCTCTCCACTCGACCTCCCAGTAACAGCGACCAGTCAGACCAGTTCTACACAGCAGCTGACGACAGTCAAACCTCTCTGGATGATCAGGATACGACTGATCCTCCTCCACACGTCTCATCTTCCTGTTGTTGTCAGACAGTTCGATCCTTCTGTTGACTGTGTTTGTGTCGACTGTGAGCTCACAGGAATCTGATGGAGAGAAAAAGACACAACACAGCTGCAGTTATTAATCTGTCATCAGTCTGATGATGACATCACACATCTGAACCAGTGATGTCACAGTCTGATGATGACGTCACAGATGTGAATAAGTGATGTCATCAGTGTGAAGCTGCTTTGTTTTCATGAATCAAAGTAAAAACACACTCACACTTCCTCAGACCTGGTGTCAACCATCGGACTCCAGCAGGCTCCACCCTGAAAGGAGGAGGAGGAGGTCAGAGCAGCATGGACATTATGACACACACACACACACACACACACACACACACACACACACACACACACACACACACACACACACACACACACACACAGTGTTTGGATCAGAACATATCAGGATGTGAGAGGAGGCGGAGCCTCTTCTCCTGAGCTGTGGGAGGTGTCAGGGTCAGAACAGAACTCATATGAGGGGCAGTTCTCTTTTTCTTCACTTTAATCTTTATTGATATTGTCACATAGTAACAACCAACAAACACAACCAGCAGGAACATTCACTGCTTGGGAAGTGTCTTGTATTAAACACTCTCAAAAATGTGTTTGTCTATTTGTAGGAGATACACTAATAATAAATGTAATTTATTAATCACTGGTGATTAATGAAACACTTGTAAATGGGCACCACCTCCGTTGTTTTGTCTATTTGAATAATCCGGAGGTAATTAATCAAATCCGACTGGACAAGGTTAACTTGTATCAATTCTAATCAATTTCAGATCAATCTATTCAATCTCATAAATGAAGTAGTGAATTCTACACAGATCCATCGGTTCTCCACATTAAAAACAAACCTGCACAGATAACGACATACTGTTAAATATGTTTATTGACTAAATAATTCAGATTAAATAAATGAAATGGCAATTTAAAGGAACAACAACAGGTAACAGGAAATGTGGAATAACTAAGTAATGGGTTATTAGTGGAATATGGGCTGATGGTGAGATCACAAGTTAGGTTGAAGCATTTAAATATTACGGGAGTAATTTTAATACTACTAAAATCCTAACCAAATTCCTCTTAAACTAAAAGATCAGAATCAGAGCCACAGACACCATCTCATGTATCATGTGTGAATCCAGCTGTTGTGAGTGATGGAGAGCCTACTTTCTTAGCAGAGTGGTTGAGTCCGCGGCGGCGGGTTCCCTCAGGTGATTTGCGACTCTAGCAGTCAGTCCCCGTCCAATGGCCGAGGGTCAGCTCGTCCGGGATCAGCCGGTTGGACATCTCGGTCCGATGTCCTAGGAAGAGCGCAGTTCGCCCAGAAACGAGCCGGTGACGATCTTGGCTCGATGCCCAGCGGGATGGTACCGCTAGCGAGCGCTGGGGGCTTGACAAAGAGTCTGTCTTTCGTTGGAAACTGCTTGCACAGTTTTGGACACAGCAAGTTGCTGTAGTGTCGTGATGATGATTTTCATAAAGATGTTCTTCTTCGTTGCTTCGAGTGGTTCTCAGGCTGATTTTGTAAACTAAATCTAACTTCTTGAATAAAATAACTGAGGATGATACGTTGATCAGGTGGATCTTCCGTTGTTAGTTAATGCAAGATAATCTAAATTAAGTTTACTTTCTCTAAATCAGGTTACAATACTTAACTGTATAAAACAAATTAAAACAGAACTTTGTTCTGGTACAAACTTAATAAAAGAAGCTAATCAATACGGCGAAAAATATAAAAGTGAGAAAAATCAACGCGTGAGCACTTCTGCTGAGATCGCTGTCTTGAAGCGTGTTTCAAAGTAAAAGTAAAGAGCTGAAAAATTAAAGACGAGAGTTTCAAAAATAAGTTACAAGAGTAAGAGTGAAAAACTAAAACTAGACTTAGACTAACTTGAGAGAAAGTGATGTCTCTCCGTTTTGTTGTCTCCAAATGGCGGGCGTGCCTGGGGGCAGGACTGCCGGCTTTTTGTCTCCAAGTAGATAGAAAGTGTGAAAATTCACAGGAACTCACTATAACTAAATAGTTTTAAACGTTTCAAAACCGTGCTTCACCTTTCACAGAATCCCACCATGGCTCAATAGATGGACTTTGTCTATCATGAAAGAGGATTATGACGTGATTAAAATCACTTAACATTCAAAAGGAATTAAAACTTGATTAAAACGTAAAAGAAAGCACACTTGAATACACAGTAGGTAGAACTGGTAGAATTGATCACTTATACATATTTCTCCTAGTTCTAGCTTAATACTTGATAAAATAAAAACATATCAGAGACATTTACTGGTGATAACAATAAACATATTAAACAGAATATTTCTTAAACAGCTCGTTCAACTGTACCAGGACTCACCATCAGGAGGTGCTGTGGTTCCACCGAACACAGGACACTTTAAACATTAAAATTTGATCTCAGTCAATCTTATCATAGAGAAAGGGGAAAAATATCAGTTTTATGAACTTCTTTTGCTGTTTCCTAATCTGTTAAAATTAAGAGGATGAGTTCCTGGTTTAATGGTATTTTAGTATTTTACAATACTTTAAACCACAGGTCTAACGTGTGTACTGTTATTGGATCCATATTCATTTTGACTTCCTTGTGTAGTTTATTGTCTCCGATCATATTTTGAATTGGGATTTGGTTCACTTCTCTTTCTATATCTTTCCATGTTGCTGTGAATTCTGACTTACACCAACAGTACACAGGTCTCAGCTGAGTAGCATAATAGTATTCCCTTCATTTTGGGAGGCTCGTACCACCTCTTTCTCTCTTTGGGGAGCTGAAGAGCTCTGGACCTGACTCTAGGTCCCCCCCCCAAACAAATCTGGATATCGATCTGTCCCAGTCTATAAATTGAACTTGGGGGACCTCTACTGGTAGAGATTGGAATAGATAGAGACATCTGGGTAATATATTTATTTTAACTATCTCAATTCTCCAGTTTAAGTCCAGTGGCAAAGGTTAACCATCTTGTTATATCTTTTTTTATTTCTTGGTCCAAGTTGTTATAATTTGCTGTGCACAGGTCAGAGATGCTTTCAGTGATCTTCACACACAAACAATGAATTGACTTTAGATTCCAGTTAAGGTCGTATGACTCTCTGATCACTTTTGTTGGAGTATAGTTGAGTGATATAATCTGGGTTTTGGAAACATTTATCTTATACCCTGACAGATCGCCAAATGTTTCTAGAAGCTTCATCAAATTAGGGAGCGTTGTATTTGGTTGTCCGAGGAAAGTAATTATGTCATCAACGAAAAGCCCAATTTTATGTTCTCCTCCTCCAGTTGTGACAAGTTCTTTGTTTTCTCGTACTGCTCGAGCTAAGGGCTCAATAAAAATCACAAACAAGGTCGGTGACAAACAGCCTCCCTGTCTGGTCGATCTCTGCAGATATATTTTCTCAGTCAGATCTCCATTCATTTGAATTCTAGCAGAAGGTTTTGGGTAGAGTGTTTTAATCAGTTGTACTGATTTATTATTGAATCCGAATCGTTCTAATATCTGATAAAGAAACTTCCAGTTAACACAATCAAATGCCTTTTCAGCGTCAATGCTAACAACACAGTACTTTGTTTTTCTCTTTGTCTTTGCTAATTATGTGTAAAGTTCGTCTGATACTGTCTTGGGTTTGACGGCCTGATATGAATCCTGTTTGATCTTCATCTATTAATTCTGCTATGAAGGTGTTTATTCTTTTAGAGATAATTGACGTATATGGTTTATAATCTTTATTTAGTATTGAGATCGGTCTGTAGCTTTCACATCTGTCCCTCTCCTTTCCTGGTTTTGGGATGATTGAAATGATTGCTTCTGCCAACGTTCGTGGTATTTTGCTTTCTTTGAGGGTCCAGTTAAAAGAGGTCTGGAGGGCTGGTAACAGTTCCTCCTTATAAATCTTATACCGTTCTGCAGGGTAGCCATCGCTCCCTGGAGATGTACTGAATTTATTGCTTGGATAATGTCTTCCCTTGTAATGTCTGCTGTGAGTCTTTCATGTTGGTAAGTGCCAATCAACAGAAGATCAAGTTAATTTAAGAAGGTCCTCATTTCTTCTTCATTTGCAGCAGTTGGTTGTGTATATAGATTTTCACAGAACCTCTGGAATACTCTTTCTATATTTTCTGGTTCATGTATCATCTCGTTGGTGTTTGGATCCTTAATTTTATGTTTGCTATTTATTGCTTGCTGTTTTCGTATTCGTTTTGCTAGGAGTTTTGTTGCTCTGGGACCAGTTTCATAATAATTTGGCTTCAAAAATATGATCTTTCCATATTCATCCAACAATATCTCATTTATCTTCCTTTTAGTATCCTTAATTTGTTTATATGTTTTTGGGTTGTTTGTTTGATGATATTGTTGCTCTAATTCTCTCAATCTTATAGAGTGGTTCTGGTACGCTTCTCTTCTAAGTCTTTTTATTAAAGTGGTTTTAGCTATTAACTTTCCCCGGACAACCACTTTTAGGGCATCCCAAACAATATACGAGTCGACTTCTCTATTGCTATTGTCCTCCATGTAATGCCTAATTTCCTTTTTTAATTCTTCCACCAAACAGAGTTATTATAACTAAGGTTCAGGAACTGGACCACGCCACTCCTCCTCGCTGATCTGCTACAAAGGCCCAGCCAGTCAAACCACCTGCGTCTCATCAACCTAACCAGCTGCACCGCATTAACTCAACCACCTACGTCGCCCTGATTCAATCACCTGTGAAATCTATATATGCAAGTCTAACCATTTATCTCCCGTTCGCCTCAAGTTCGCCTCCCCCCCAGACCCTCTCCTTCTCCACTAGCCTCTCTCACAGGATCACCGGCAGCCCAGCCTTCCACATCGCCATCCCACGGCAAGAAGATCCTCCAGAACAAGGACCCAGGCCATTCCAGCACAGGAATCCTATCCTTTCCAAAATCTACTACCAATTTAAATAAACCACCTTAAGGTTAAACTGTGGCGTGGTCTTGTGAGTGAACCCTTTATTATGTAGTATTCCTACATTAAGTCTCCAGATTGTTCGTCTTTTTCTGGCATTTAGATGTATTTTTAAAAACAGGCTGTTATGATCTGATATATCTGCCGCTCCAATTTTACACTCGGACACTCTGTACCTATCACCTATATATAGAAAGAAGTTATCATTTCATGAGTGTACATTGTGTGTTGCTGAATAATGTGTGAAATCTTTTTCAAGGTTGAGATTCCTCCAGATGTCGATCATTCCCATTTCTTCTAAGGACAGCTTTACTAATTTTGACATCTGTTTTTAATTTCCTTTGAAACTGGTTGTAAACTGGATTTTTCAACATTTTGGTGTCTGCACCAAAGGATACATGATGTTTGTCTGTGTTACTAACTGGCTGTAAAGCCCAACCTCATCATGCATTACATTTTTCAGTGTTCAAAGAGAGAGGAAAACATCTGTACTGAAAGTGAACAAAATGTCATAGCTGTATTTTTAAACATTTTGGTATAAGTGTTATAAAATCTGCATGATAAAACTGACATATGTGTTCTGGGGGGAAATAGCTCTAAACTAACACTGCAGCGTTTCTATCATGTTTTTTTTTTTCTGAAATAAAATGTGGGCAGCCAAGAGTGGATGTGAACTTGTGACAGGAAAAATGTCATGTATGCTTTAATGGAGCTAGCTTCATTTTGTTTACATTCAGAACTTACATTGGGTCTCCAACTTAGGACATCGTAGAGTCTAATCTTCTGCTACTTAACACATCCCTCTAGCCCTCGGAGCTGGTGAAATATTAACCTAAGTCTGTCACATCATATGGCCAAATATAAAGATGCAATCTGCCTGTTCCCAGCATTAGCACAACACTTTGCGATAATTAGCTTGTTACCTGTGACGACATATGCTAAATGAAACGTCTCTTTCACATTAGCAAGTGACCGACCTGTCTGGGTGCGTTTTGAGATGCCTGATGAAATTCGACGTTGCATCATTTATCCTGGAGCCACACACACGTTACATGTAGCTGATCACTTATTTCCACTGTGCACGAAGTTATTGTAACCAAAAGTAATGATAAAAGGGTCAACTCCAGGAGGACATGGTCAATGTATTTTTTGGTCTGTGAGTGTGCGCACATAGTGCATGCATAACGTTGCACATTATGGCAAAGGGGACATGCAGCTTGTCATATGTTTCCCCAACGTATATGCACCAATAAAATGAAATAGAAATACATGAATGAATTTAGATTTTTTTTAAATGAATTACAGGTTGTTCACGAGTCTCAAAGCTCGAGTCCGAATCAAGTCTGAAGTCTTTTGTGGTGGAGTTGCAAGTCAAGTCTGAAGTCACTGTTTGTGTGACTTAAGTGTGACTGGAGTCAAAGTCCCCATCTCTGGGAGGTACATATACATTTATCAACGTGACAGGTTCAGTCTCTAGTTTTCCCTTGACTAGTACACATCTTCCCTCTTTATCCTTCATTTCCTTTTCACTAACAAATGTAGTTGTAATTGGAATTAGTATCATAACTCCTCTTTTACGTCCTTGTTTATATGAACTGTAATAAGAATTTTTAAATTGTACGTGTTCTGTTTGGGACCGGTGGGTTTCCTGTAACAATATGACATGCTGTTTTTCTTTTTTCAATTTTGTTAAGACCATTCCTCTCTTCTTAGGTGTATTTAGACCATTTACATTTAAGGACATTATCGTTAGATTGTTACTTACCATTCTGCTTCAATAACGTGTGTGCATCTTTTCCCAAGCAGCTGAACATAAACGTGAACAAAAACAAAATTAAGAACACTGTGAACTATGTGGGACTTCCATATGGGGGTTATTCTTCTCTTCTCCCCCAAGTCCCTGTGGTGGGTGGATGGGAAATCCTCTTCTGTGAGGGCCCATCCATAGACCCAGAGCTGTGTCCGTATAATGGCGTCAACCCCAGTCTGGACCTGTCCAACCTTGTTGGTGTTTTATATATGTTGAAATCAAATAAATGAAGCCGTCCGTATTATCTTGCAGCGCTGTTAGTTCTTTCACTATCGGGGCGTCAGTTATTGGGTCTCCTCTGATATTCTTGCAACTTTTCCTTCGCCCGCTGTGCTGCCGCATCCTGCCTGGACCCACCGCCTCCTGCTGGTTGCCATCCCAGGGCGACACAGGTCCACTCCTCCACAAGCCCCAAGTCTTCACTCATGCCGAGTCAACCCCCTTGCTTTCATGTCCTCAGCTGCGTCCCGCTCGTTGTCGTAGCTCTTCATCCCGTTATTCCTATGGATTTTTATTTTCAGTTAATGGGGTTTAAAAACGAATGCCCCTCTCCTTCAGTGTCTTCTTAATATTTTGGTACGTTTTGTGTTTTTGGACAACCTCGGTGGGGTAGTCGTGGTCAAAATTGATTTTTTTTGTCGCCCACCTGCAACCCCTTCTTTTCCCATACTTTCTGTAGGACCATCTCCTTGGTTTCAAACTGAAGGAAATTAACTATTATTGATCTCAGAGCGTCTCCTGGATTCAATTTTCGTAGGAGAGCTCTGTGGGCGCGTTGGATTTGCAGATTAGCTTCGTCGAGCCACAACTCTTTTTTAAGTAGTTGATCCAGGTGGTCGGTGACAGAGCTTCCTTCTATGTCCTTAAGGCCAAAAATCTAGAACTTGTTCCTCCGCTACCTCATTTCTAGATCCGTTATTTTGTCCTGCATCTGGCGTGTCTGTTTTTCCATCTTCTCTAGAAAATAATTTGCCGCCATGCTGTGCTCTTCCAACTCCGCTTTATGATTCTGGGCTTTGGTCATGTTAGTTTTTTGTTCCTGTAGTTCCTTGTTACTTTCTGTGAGTTTGCGTTCAATATCTCGTCTGAGGGTGGCGATTTCTTGTCTCATCTCGCTTTTAAGTTCGTCTTTGAATGTTATCAGTTGGTAACGGAGTTCCTGCTTGAGGTCTCTTATATCTCTACCAATGCTAGCAAGCCCCGCTCTCAGCATTTCTGCCTGATCCAGCTAAAAGCTGAGCATCCGACCCGTCCGCCATCTTACAGGAAGCCGAGGGGCAGTTCTCTTTGCCTCAGGTGTTAACAGGAAGGTAGAGAGGCTGACAGTTACTGTCCAGTCAAACATCAAAGGGTCACTGCTTTGGTGAAGACATGATCAACACCTGTCATGACGTGTAACAGCTGTTCTGTTGTTAGCTGACAGTATATAAGCCAGGACAGCGCGAAGACTGAAGAGACACTGTGGCTCTTCTCTCTGTGCTGCAGGTATTAAAGAGACAATTTCCCTCACAACACACACACCTCGTTATGTCTTTTGATAGAGCTAGGCTAGCAGTTTCCCCCTGCTTCCAGTCTTTGTGCTAAGCTATGCTAACCATGTCCTGGACTTCTCTCTGTACAGAGATGAAGCTGATTCTATCCTGGTGAAGAGGACAAAAAGGGATTTTTCTCAAAATGACAGACAGCTCCTTTAACATGCAGAGATCTGTTCAAACTCAGTTATTACCAAGAAACAATGATCATGTTTGTTCCTGGAGATGTTCTCCTCCTACACAAGTATCTCCTCTTCAAGTTGAAGCAGTGTTCATGTTCTGATAAAAGGAAAAAGGCTTCTTACATGTGTCACTGTTCATATCACACTCATACTCATCAGACTCTTCCTCCTCCATCACACTGACTAGGGTTGGGCGGTATGACGGTATATACCGTGTGACGGTATAAAAGTGTCTATCGGTAGAGATTTTGCAATACCGTTTATACCGGAGAAAGGGCAGATGGCTGCGGCATCTCTCTGAGTCACTGTAGTTACACTGCCTCGACACACGGGGCAGCCGGCACTGCAGCAGACTGCTTGGCGTGGTTGCATGTGCACGACGAAGAAGAAACATCTTTACAGGAGTGATAACAATCATGGCGAAGTCGGAGCGTGAAAGCAGAAGTGGGAGTCACGAGGAAACGGAGGCAACCCGACCCACCCAACATGACGAAGAGGAGGCGGAACTCGTTCCGAAAAAGGGCGCTACGTCTGTTGTGTGGAACTTTTTTTTCGGATTTAGAGAATCTGACAAAGAACAAAAAACGATACTCTGCAAAGAGTGTCGCATGACTGTTGCTGCTGGAGGCGGAAACACCAGTAACCTCTTCCACCACTTGAAGTTAAAACACGCGAAGTAGTATTACGAAAGTTGATTTGTGTGATGCTGTGTGATGTGTGTGATTTCTTTTTTTAAATATATTGCACTGACTGAAGCCAGGCTGGCGTTATATACATGACTGTTAAGTTTAAAAACTCAGGTCTTTTTTTTCTTTGATATTCTGGCAGACTGGTCTGGCATTTTTCCTGTTTTTATAGAAATCCAAGTTCAAAAATAAAAGAGGAAAATGATCAAATGCGACAGTATGGTTATTTTAAGCCATTAATTGAATTTACAGGGGGAAAAAACCATACCGTGATATATACCGTTACTGTGATATGAAATTACTCATACCGTGATATAAGATTTTGCTCATACCGCCCAACCCTAACACTGACGCTTCATACCTGAGAGTGTCCAGTCTCCAGTCTGGATCCTTCAGTCCAGCCGACAGCAGCTTCACTCCCGAGTCTCCTGGATGATTGTGGCTCAGGTCCAGCTCTCTCAGATGGGAAGGGTTGGAGCTCAGAGCTGAGGCCAGAGAAGCACAGCCTTCCCCTGTGATCAGACAGCCTGACAGCCTGCAGACACACAGAACAACGCACATGGCAGATCATCTGAGGAGACAGAAGAGTCAGATACAAGAACAGACTGTCTCCAAATAAATTAACACTTCTCCTCATTAACTAATCATCAGTAAACAGAGTCCAGCTGAGGCTGATAAGTATATGTTTCACTTCTCATAATAACAGTAAACATCTCTAATTTTTTGTGCTTCAGCAAAACACCAAATAGTCTTCTGCATCCCCTGAAAAGGATCCATCCCAGCAGTGGCGAATCTTCAAGGCCTTCAAGGTATTCAGAGAAGGCCCTGGAATCCTCAGATGAAAAAGAAACGCATCTTATTAATTCTGTAAATAAAATAAAATTACGCCGACTTGTTTCTGTAGTTTTCTGTCCATACACTGAGCGGTTTTGTGTTGGAAGAAATTCAACCAATCAGATATTTTTCTACGGTGTCTCTGGGGAGAATATCCTCCATCCAGGGTATTCTATTTCCTTTATAGAATGCCCTGACATTAAACGTAATGAGAGTGTACATTTGGATTGACAATTTGATCAACCAATCATATTTGGATTTGTAGCCAATGGGCGTATTCTTTAAGATTTTCTACGGCTCCAGGGTATTCTGGAAGGCCCGCTTGCTCAGTCACGCGAGACCTAGCTTAACTAGCAAGTTGTGACTGATAGCCGACGTTGAAAATGGCAACAGGTGGAGATGATATTGATACAGCAGGTGGAGATGGTAGTGATACAGCAGGTGGAGATGATAGTGATGCAGCAGGTGGAGATGATAGTGATACAGCAGGTGGAGATGATATTGATACAGCAGGTGGAGATGATATTGATACAGCAGGTGGAGATGATATTGATGCAGCAGATGGAGATGAAACTGTCGCGGATTTTATTGTCAGTGCCCTTTTCAAGACGTTTAATGAAATTATTGAAAAATTCATCCAAAAGGTCAGGAGGATGGATTTCGTCTTCAGGTGAACGTCATTGGTGAGTGGAACTGATTTTTTATTGCTGGTTTTGCTACAGTGTTGCATCTCGTTGAACTGGTTGCATTTTGTTTCCACACACTTGTTAAATGATTGTTCATAAAGTGACTGTCTACCTGATGTCCGATAGTGTGTGCGTGTGTGTGGCTGTGTGTGTGTGTGTCTGTGTGCGTGTGTGTGGCTGTGTGCATAACTAGAACAACGCAATTTTGAAGATGGAGCAGTAAAATTATATTTTGCCAAAAGCTTAAAAATGGCCAGGGATGCCACGTATTTTTCGTTAGTGATTTTTTTTTAGTTTGGGGGGGGACGGTTCGCCACTGCATCCCAGTGACCACTCTGAGAATGAAAATGCTTTCCCACGTTAGTCTTAAAATTAGCCACATTTTTTAATTTTATCTACATTATTTTAATAAGTTACAAGACAAGACAGCTGGTTTTGTTTAGGCAGATAAAAAGTGATTGAAAAGTTTAAATTTAGATGTTATTCAGTTTATTCTTTAATTACGAAATATATTCTAAACCAAACTATGTTTACACAGTTGGATGTTTATGTTGTTCTTTCTATTTTTATTTTAATAAACTACAATCTAAAGTTTTAACACTGATCCCTCTGGCTTCTTCAGGCTTCAGGATATTCTTCAGATTGGCAGAATTATCAAATTATATATTATGATGAATATTGATAGTGATCAATATGGAAAACAATGATTGAGATAATATGTTTTTGCCATATCTCACAGCCCTTCTTTGCTGTATGTTATGTTTGTTTTTCTTGAGATGACTTTTGGTCCAGATACATATTAAGAACATTTGAAACTGTCCCTGATAATAATAATTTAACAACAAAAGCATAAACAAGAGAAAATGATGAAAAATCCTTGTGGAAAGTAATTCTCTGAGTCTGGACACTACCTCCACAGTGAAGTTATACGTCTTTTGACAAATTAAATGAGCAGACACATTACTACAGTTTAGCTGGCTGTCTACTTATATAAATCAGACTTTAAATGGTCATCAGTTGAATGGGTTAATGAATCCTGACCTGAGACTCTCCAGTGTACAGTGAGGACTCTTCAAACCAACAGACAGCAGCTTCACTCCTGAATCCTTCAGGTTGTTGTTACTCAGGTCCAGCTCTCTCAGACTGGAGGACTGAGAGCTGAGAACTGAGGACAGAGCTACACAGCTTCTCTCTGACAGGTTACAGCCACTCAGCCTGGAGAGACAACAGCAAGGAAACAAATAATACATTTTCATTTGTATATACTGCTGAAAAACAGGAGATAGTATTTATTCATCAATAACTTCTACTTACAGAGCTTTGTTGGAGGCTTTGACCACTGGCAGCAGCCTCAGAAGAGCCTCATCTGAAGCAGAGTATTTCTTCAGGTCAAACACGTCCAGATCTTCTTCTGATGACAGTAAGATGAAGACCAGAGCTGACCACTGAGCAGGAGACAGTTTATCTGTGGAGAGACGTCCTGAACTCAGGGACTGTTGGATCTCCTCCACTAGAGAACGATCATTCAGTTCATTCAGACAGTGGAACAGATTGATGCTTCCCTCTGGACACAGATTCTCACTGATCTTCTTCTTGATGAACTGGACTGTTTCCTGATTGGTCTTTGAGCTACTTCCTGTCTGTGTCAGCAAACCTCGCAGGAGGCTCTGATTGGTCTGCAGTGAAAGACCCAGGAGGAAGCGGAGGAACAAGTCCAGGTGTCCATTTGGACTCTGTAAGGCCTTATCCACAGCACTCAGGTAGAGGTGTGTCTCTGCAGATTGATGGTAAGTTGTTTGTTCTTCTGCCAGCAGATTGACTCCAGAGTTGATGAATGTCAGATGGACATGAAGAGCAGCTAGAAACTCCTGAACACTCAGATGGACGAAGCAGAACACTATGTCCTGGTACAGTCCACTCTCCTCTTTAAAGATCTGTGTGAACACTCCTGAGTACACTGAGGCTGCTCTGATATCGATGCCACACTCTGTCAGGTCTGATTCATAGAAGATCAGGTTTCCTTTCTGCAGCTGATCAAAAGCCAGTTTTCCCAGAGACTCAATCATCTTCCTGCTCTCTGGAGTCCAGTGTGGATCTGTCTCAGCTCCTCCATCATACTTGACGTTCTTCACTTTGGACTGAACCACCAGGAAGTGGATGTACATCTCAGTCAGGGTCTTGGGCAGCTGTCCTCTCTCTCTGGTCTTCATCACATCCTCCAGAACTGTAGCAGTGATCCAGCAGAAGACTGGTGTGTGGCACATGATGTGGAGGCTTCGTGATGTCTTGATGTGGGAGATGATTCTGCTGGCCTGCTCCTCATCTCTGAATCTCTTCCTGAAGTACTCCTCCTTCTGTGGGTCAGTGAACCCTCTGACCTCTGTCACCATGTCAACACACCCAGGAGGGATCTGATTGGCTGCTGCAGGTCGTGTGGTTATCCAGAGGCGAGCAGAGGGAAGCAGGTTTCCCCTGATGAGGTTTGTCAGCAGCACATCCACTGAGGTGGATTTTGTGGCATCAGTCAGGATCTCAGTGTTGAGGAAGTCCAGAGGAAGTCGACACTCATCCAGACCATCAAAGATGAACACAACCTGGAACTCTTCAAAGCTGCAGATTCCTGCTTCTTTGGTTTCAGTGAAGAAGTAATGAACAAGTTCCACCAAGCTGAACTTTTTCCCTTTCAGCACATTCAGCTCTCTGAAGGTGAATGGAAATGTGAACTGTATGTCCTGGTTGTCTTTGTCTTCAGCCCAGTCCAGAGTGAACTTCTGTGTTAAGACTGTTTTCCCGATGCCAGCCACTCCCTTTGTCATCACTGTTCTGATTGGTTCATTTCTTCCAGGTGAGGCTTTAAAGACGTCTTCTTGTCTGATTGTTGTTTCTGGTCTGTCTGGTTTCCTGGATGCTGTTTCAATCTGTGTGACCTCATGTTCATCATTGACCTCTGCAGTCCCTCCCTCTGTGATGAAGAGCTCTGTGTAGATCTGATTCAGAAGGGTTGAGTTTCCTGCTTTAGCGATCCCCTCAAACACACACTGGAACTTCTTCTGAAGGTGAGATTTAAGTTTACGTCGACAAACTGGAGCAAGATGTCCTGATTGAACAAAATACAAATAAGATTCATTAATAAATTAAGGATTAAATATTTCAACATTTTACTTCCTCAAAGAATCAATATATGAAGATATTTTTGTCCATCTGTTGAGACTTCAGTAAACGTCTCATTGATCCAACATGTTAAATCTTTAGAGAAATCCTCTTACTGCTCTGCAGACAGTCAGCCAGATCCTTCTGCTTCATTCCCCTCAGGAAGTTCAGTGTGATCTTCAGAAATGCCTCTCTGCTGCTCCTCTTCTGCTCTTCATCTTCACCATCCAACATCTCCTCATCCTCATTCTGACTCTCTAAGCCTTCTGGGTAATCTGAACTCAGAGCCTTCTGGATCTTCTTCAGCTCGTTCTTCACAAAACTGACAATGTTGTCCTCCAGCAGCTGGAACAGAATATTATATGAATGAGACGATCAAACTAAAATCATGGAACCAAACATCAGATCCATGTTGGACAGATTGACAACCCACTCATGTATTAAGCAGAATGGAGATTATTATGAACACCACAGATGTAAAAGTAGTTGTTGAACTCTGATTCCAAAAAAGTTAGGATGTTGTGTTAAACATATATAAAACAAAATACAATTATTTCAGAGACGATGTATTTAATGTTGATTAGGAGTCTCATCATCACTGATTTTTGCAAATGTATATTATTCTGCATTTGATGGCAGCAACAGGCAACAAGTTATGACAGGGGCAACTAAAGACTAAAGTTGCAGCAAAATGCTCCTAAAAAACCTCTTTGGATCATTCCACAGGTAAACAGGTTAACTGGTAACAGGGGACTGTATCATGACTGGGTATAAAAAGGACATCCACGAAAGGCTCAGTCATTTCCAAGAAATGACGGGGCGAGGTTCACCACTTCAAACTCTGTGGACAAACAGTCTTCTACAGTCCATTGTAGTCGCTTGTGGACACCAGTGGTGTCAAACTGGAGGAGGGGGCCTTTCGGGCTTGGTTAGCCCAGGGGTCTCCTGAAGCAGACAGGCCCGAAGTGGTCGCTATGAGGATCAGCACCACAATTCATGACCATCACCTACGGTCATCAATTGTAGGTACTTTCCTCTGTAGACTGGTATATCTGATCTGACCTGGGAAAGACTCAGGATCCCCAGGAGGAGCTGGAAAGAGTTACTGGGAGAAGGACTAAGCAGGAATACACTACTTAGCCTGCTGCCACCCGACCCTGGAAAAGCGGACACAGATGGATGGATGCATTCGTTTTTTATTTACCTTTAACACATTGTCCTACTTTTGTCTGGAATCAGGGTTGTACATGCACATACCATAAATATTGAGTCCAGGTGTGTTTGATGTTGCTGAGCAGACTGACCACTGGGAACCTCTGAGCTCTCCTGCTCGACTCTGTGGAGGAATCATGAAGAATTACTAGAGATGCACCGATCGAACAGCCAGGGACCAGAATCAGCCAGTGTTTATCATGACAGGCAATCACCGGTGACCGGTCGATCAGTGTCAGATATATCTGATTCTGTACCGGTCACATTTACACACATGCCTCATGTTCAGTGGATCATAGATATTTCTCTGTTATGATTTAAAGCATTTTATATCTACTGAACTTTTTTGGACAGATCTACATGGTCACGTAATTAAATACTTAATCACTCTAAACCGGCATGTTGAAGAATCCTTGAGCAAGATACTGAACCACAAATTGCTCCTGATGAGCAGTTGGCACCTCACATGGCAGCTTCTGCCATCAGAGTGTGAATGTGTGAATGTGACAAGTGTTGTAAAGCACTTTGAGCGGTCAGTAGACTGGAAAAACACTACAGAAATGCAAGTCCATTCACCATTTACCAGAGGCAAAGTGAAACTTCAGGTTCTCCTGAATAACATGATGTATGACACTTGATGCTGACTGATAGAGTGGGGGAGGAAAAATAAGATAAATACAGGAGAGTCAGGCGCCCCAGAAACTGTTCCAGGTCTTTGAAGGTTATCTCGCTGTCTGAGAGAAGACGGAGAAAGAAAGCTGCTGCCAGAGAAATTAATTAAAAGTCTCTGTTAATGTTACGTTACTACAACCATCTTCTTGTTCTCCTCACAGAAGAGTTGTTCCACACTGTGAAAAGCTGGTTAGCAGCTACGAGTCAGGATAATCATCCAATTAAAATAGTGATTCTGATCTGTGAAGCTAGAAGTGACCAGTGGAAACACTGAAAACTCAAATATGATGGTATGGTAATCTGACATATTGGGCTGTGATACTTGAATATATCAAACATATTCAATAAATCACCACAAGTCAAAGTGTTGCTGACCACATTGAATCAGATGGTTTCCCCTGACATTAACGTGTTGATGTTACTGCTGATCCCACTGTGAATCAACAGTTCAGTCTGAGTTCTGTACAGACTTCAGTTTACTGTGTTGGTTCAGCAGCTTGTCTGGTTTGGGCCGTTCAGCTCTTGTTGACCTCTATAATACTGTGGACAGCAATGCACAGCTCACACAAGTAGCCAAGTCGGCGGCGCGTACGGACGCAGCGGCCCCTCTCTGTCCCGAAATGGTGTGTTTTACGTGTTTTTCGTGTTTGTCCTCCTCGGTGTGCTCGAGGAATTTTACGTTTTCGTCACGTTTGTCCGTCCTTAGGCGCACATACAGCCGCAGGACTCTTTTTGACATCGGAAATACTTTTTCCTGGAAGATAAACCCGACTCACGCTGAGGAGCTTCACAACCTCGGCCTTCTCCAGCGGCCCGCATCGACGCCGACCCCCACTACTGCAGCTCACCCGCAGAGGAAGCGCCGCAGGCGGTGCGAGAGGAGGCAGAAGCGAGGAAAGCGCGGAGGTATCCGGGACAGGCTAGCGGCTAACCCGAACAAGCCGGCTTTACCATCAATCGTACTAGCCAATGTACGCTCCTTGGACAATAAACTGGATTACATACAGCTCATGAGATCGACCCAGCGGACTGTGAGAGAGTGCTGTGTTTTTGTTTTCACGGAAACATGGCTGAACAACAACACACCGGACTCCGCCATTCAGCTCGACCGGCTAACGTGCCACCGAGCAGACAGAGCCCTCATTGAAGGAGGTAAGACCCGCGGTGGCGGGGTCTGTGTGTACATCAGGGATGCTTGGTGTCAGGATGCTGTGGTGGTTTGCAGACACTGTTCACCCCTTGTGGAGTTTATGATCATCAAGTGCCGGCCTTTCTATCTACCAAGGGAGTTTTCTGCCATCCTGCTGGTCGCAGTCTACATCCCTCCCAGCTGTAACAACAATGATAGAGACAAGGCACTGAGTGAACTGTACAGCTCCATCAGTGAACAGCAGACTGCCCATCCAGAGGGACTTCTCATCATGGCTGGAGATTTCAATCATGCAAATCTCAAAACAGTGTTTCCTAATGTGTACCAACACATTGACTTTGCAACAAGGGGAAACAACACACTGGACCAGGTTTACACAACATTGAGAGGAGCATACAAGCCCTCACCCCTCCCCCATCTCGGCGCTTCGGACCACATCACTGTTATGCTAATGCCAGCATACAGGCCTAAGGTCAAAGTCACCAGACCGGTTCAGAAGCAGGTACGGGTGTGGCCAGAGGGTGCCTCCTCAGCACTCCAGGACTGCTTTGACACCACAGACTGGGACATGTTCAAGCAGGCAGCCACCTACAACCACCACATCAACATACAGGAGTACTCAGACACTGTTACTGCCTACATCAGCAAATGCATTGATGATGTCACGGACACCAAGACCATCACAGTACGGGCCAATCAGAAACCATGGCTGACGGGGGAAGTCCATCGGTTACTGAAAGCCCGGAATGCTGCTTTCAGAGCAGGTGATGAGGCTGGTCTGAGATCAGCAAGAGCCAACCTGTCCCGTGGCATCAGACTTGCAAAGAGGCAGTACAGCAACAGGATAACCCACCACTTCACCGACAGCAGAGACACAAGGAGCCTGTGGCAGGGGTTACAGACCATCACGGACTACAAACCTCGACCACAGACCTGTGACAACAACATCACTCTGCTGAACGATCTGAACCACTTCTTTGGACGGTTTGAAGCCGACAACACCACACCTGCACAGAAGACAACACCACCTCCAGATGACCAGGTGCTGTCCCTGTCTCCAGCCAGCGTGAGGAGATCCCTCTCCAGGATCAACGCTCGCAAAGCTGCAGGACCTGACAACATTCCTGGTCGTGTGCTGAAGGACTGTGCAGAGGAGCTCACAGATGTCCTCACAGACATCTTCAACACCTCCCTGAGCCAAGCTGTTGTCCCCACCTGCTTCAAGAACACCACCATCATCCCGGTTCCAAAGAAGACCTCCCCATCGTGCTTCAACGACTACCGCCCCGTGGCACTGACCCCCATCATCATGAAGTGCTTCGAGCGGTTGGTCATGCAGCACATCAAATCCATCCTACCTCCCTCCCTGGACCCGTACCAGTTTGCATATCGGGCCAACCGGTCCACTGATGATGCAATCTCCACCGCCCTCCACTCAGCTCTCACCCACCTGGACTCTAAGGACTCGTATGTGAGGATGTTGTTCCTGGATTTCAGTTCAGCTTTTAATACAATCATCCCCCAGCAGCTGATACAGAAACTGGACTGTTTAGGACTAAACACCTCTGTCAGAAAAAGGCCGCTTTAAGGTCCCTTTTAACAAAATGATGGTCCAACCACAATAGCACTTCAGTGCAAAGGTGTATTTATTTCGTCCGTGCAAAACAGTGACAAAAAGCAAAAGAAGCCACAATGGATCCACAAGTATATTCAAAATAATGAGAAAACAAAAAAACACTATTATAGATACCGTCTCTCACAGGCTCAGAGTTCCTACTCCCTCTAGGACCCAGCCTCAACTCAAGTTCCCAGGTTTCCTCAGCCGGTTTTATGCCCTGTAACCACATCCCCCATGGCCCGAACCAAAAATGCAGGGATGTCATATCAGCACACATTAATGAGTTACCAGGTAAAAATAACACAGACAGCAATCACACAACATGAAAACCATGTCTCTTTAGCAAATGTCTGAAAAACACCTAAATTTCATGTCTTCCTTCTTCACATATGCCCTGGCCAGTTTATTACCTCAGTTATTTCCCCCTCCCCGTGAGCTCACCTAAATTATCATTTTCCCGGGACTATTTCCCTTAAAACGCCTCACTAGAGCGCTAGTTCAGTTTGTCCCGACGCAGCACCCATACCCCGGAAGTGCAACCACGGAGACGGGACCAAACACAGAGGAAGAGAGCCGCGTCTGCCGGTCTAACATGATAAGTACCCGTCAAACTGCATAATTGCTGTACTCAGTTTCAACTAATAAACCAACGTATGATTGACTTATGGCTCTCGTCATTTTATTTCACAGAGGGTTATGTGTGTGTGTTTTTTGAAAGGGTTAGCAATTAGCTGCTAAACGGTGTGTGCACTCACTGCTGCAGCTAACAAACAGAGGGGAGATTACATGTGTGTTATGCGGGGGAGGCTGCCGTGTTCAGTGACAGAGCCCACTGTCACAACCTCACTCCGTAACTGGTTGCTGGACTTCCTGACAGGAAGACCACAGGCAGTCCGGGTCGGCAGCAGCGCATCCAGCACCATCGTGCTGAACACAGGGGCTCCCCAAGGATGCGTGCTCAGCCCCTTACTGTTCACCCTGCTGACCCATGACTGCACACCAACACACAACACCAACCTCTTCGTCAAGTTTGCGGATGACACGACTGTGGTGGGGCTCATCAACAACAACGAGGAGACAAACTACAGGGATGAGGTGAGCCAACTGGCCAAGTGGTGCAGAGACAACAATCTCTCTCTGAACGTGGAGAAGACGAAGGAGATTGTTGTCGACTTCCGGAGAGCCTCCACCCAGCACCCTCCACTGACTATCAATGGAGCTGCTGTGGAGAGAGTGAGCAGCACCAGGTTCCTGGGTGTGCACCTCTCTGAGGACCTCTCCTGGAGCAGGAACACCGCATCACTGGCCAGGAAAGCTCAGCAGCACCTCTACTTCCTCCGCAGACTGAGAAGAGCCAGAGCACCAGTCCACATCATGACAACCTTCTACCGTGGAACCACCGAGAGCATCCTGACCAGCTGCATCACTGTGTGGTACGGCAGCTGCACTGCATCCTGCAAGAAGACCCTGCAGCGCATAGTGAGAGCAGCTGAGAGGATCATCGGTGCCTCCCTCCCCTCCCTCCAGGACATTTACAGCACACGTCTGGCCCGCAAAGCACTCAGCATTGCGGGCGACCCCACCCACCCCAACCACCAACTCTTCAGTCTCCTGCCTTCCGGGAGGAGGATGAGGAGCCTCCGAGCGAGAACCAGCAGACTGAGAGACAGTTTCATTCACCAGGCCATCAGGATGCTGAACTCCCTCCCAGCGCTGCCCCCCCTTCCTTCTCCGCCCGCTGCCCCCACTAACTCTGGACATTGTTGACCCCCCCCAAATGGCACCAGTCACTTTTACAACTCAAAAACACTTTAAAATCTACTTGCACTGTGTAAGAATGTTTACAACTTCATTGTCATAGTCCAGTTTATACCATTTTATACTGTCATATTTATATCAAACTGCCATATTTATATCTATATTTATATCCAACCCCAATACTGACATACCTATTCCACACTATTTATATCTCCGGACTTTATATTCCCGAATGTCTCTTAGCTGTACATATTTTATTTTTATTTTTATTTTTAGATCTATATTTCTATTTTATTTTATATTCTTATATTTCTATTTTCTGCTTTTTCTGTACATATTCACTTATATTGTCTGGACAGAGGGAAACACAATTTCAATTCTCTGTATGTCTTGTACATATTGCAGTTTTGACAATAAAGTCGACTTTGAACTTTGAACTTTGACTTTGATACGATGCTACTTGTTCAGCACAAACTGGTGAGTCACAATAAACTTGCAGCAGGTGAAGTGAGTGAAACATGATGAAACAAATGATGATTTGATGGAGGAACTCTGTGGAATCAGGGTTAGCCTTCGTTAGCAGATAGCATCTGTTAGCCTCGGTGAAATGTGTTTTATACTCATGCAGTCATCAGACAACAGTCAGAACGAGTGTGTGGAGGAAAAGTTCAACTGGAGAGCAGAGCTGCAGACTGGTTATACTGGGCAGCTTTCAGATGTGACAATATAAATGTGAGTGAAGAAGAACGATGCTGAAAACAAACTGACAGCTTTAAAAAACTTCTCTGGATAATTAACAGTTAAAACATGAAGCAGTCACATTTTAATGATATTAACCCTCTAGGCGCCAGAGTTTATTTAGGAAAATATTCCGTTTGGATTGTAAGATTTCAAAAGGCTGTAGCTTGGAAGTGGTGAGAGATAAATTCATAGTGTAAATGAGAAAAATATTCATAATGACCTAAAGTTTGTGATGGGAGTAAATTTAATCATCTAATTTGCATATTGTGACGTCACCAGGTGACTGAAAGTAACTTTCAGTAAAACTGATTTTTGAACATATTTACACAGAAAAAAAATATTTATATTGTCATCTCATCCTCAAAATAAAGGAACAGGAGTTTGATTGGAGTAAATTTACTAATCTAATTTGTATGTCACCAGGTAAAATTCAGTAAAACGGAATTCTGAACATATTTACACAGTAGATTTTTTTTTTCATCCTCATCCTCAGAGTAAATGAACAGGAATCTGATAGGAGTAAATGTCCTAATCTAACTTGTAAAAAGAAAAGAAAACTCTCGCCGTGATCAGCGTGTGTTGCTTGTGTGACAGTGTGCGCAGCTGCAGCATCGTCAGTCACTCGTCTCTGACGAGCGATCGTCATCAGAGGGCAAATCATCCCCTTCTGAATCACGATCAGCAAAGATCTGTGCAAGCACCTCATCCACACTGTAAAGTCTTTTGGGCATTTTGTTTTTTATTACAAAAATCGCTATCTGTCTCTCGATCTGTCCAGCACACTTCCGCCACCGCTCCGCGGCTCTCTCCTCTCCCACTCTGCCCGCTTAGCCGCTGCCGCTCCGACAGCCGGTGTCGGGTTTCAAACTTTTTTTTCTCAGGTATTTTGCATAGAAACACACCCCCAAATGACGTCAGGATTGAAGCTGAATCTATTGGCTATCTAGTGGTAGCAAGCAGTAATAGCACAAGGCAGTAGATTTAAAGATATGGGCTGTTTTAATGAGCAATGTTGCCTGTCGCAATAATGCGACTTTGGCGCCTAGAGGGTTAACAGCTTACCTCTGTGCAGCAGAGGGCTGTTCTCCTTTAAATTCAATGAAGCGATCGATTGACTGGTCACTCTTAAAGGACACACAGCTGGGCTCAGGTCCAGGTCCAGGTCCAGGTCCAGGTCCAGGTCCAGCAGAGTCTGGTCTCCTATAGATCCTGTTAGACAGAGAGGAAGACCACCAGGGATTGAAATTCTCTTCTTATTCTTCAGACACAGAAGCTGCTGGAGAAACTAGCAGGTATCAACAAGAAAAGGATCAACACACCAGAGTTCAATAAAACATGAAGCTGAATGATTTCACTCTGTGGATCATCGCTTCATTTTCTCATCAAATATTGAACCAAACCAGAACAAAGTCACTGATTTACTGAATCCTGTCAAACAAGAGGTAAAAAAACAGTCCTTCAAGACACACAGCTGGTTCAGAACCAGGTTCTAGTTCCAGTTCAGCAGAATCTGGGGTCTTGTTTATAAAAGTTGTGTACTTACATCACAGGGCTGAAAAAGGGTTGAAGGAAGAGCTGAGTGAACTAAACTGTAAGTTAACTCTGACCCATGCCTACACACATTTTGATTCAGAGTCAGATTTCCTTTATTTGTCCCGCAAACGGGGAAATTTCTGTGTCACAGCAGCCAAAGGACAGTAATATTACAATAAACACTAATAAGAGTTAAAAAAATAAACAATATAATAAAAAGGTAAGAAACAGAAATAGACTCATATACATTGTATATACATAACTACAATACATTCTACAATATGAACAGTGTAATTGTAAACAGAGTGGCAGTGTATTGTTGTTAGTAAATAAGGGTATGAAAACTGTTGTTGGTGCAAAAAAAAGACAAATGTGTTATGTGTAGAGTTTTCATGGCATAGTGCACATGTGAGGTCTACTGGCAGCAGTGCTGGTTGTAGAGTCTGACAGAAGACGAGGAAAACTTCAAATGACAGACTGTGAGCTGGTGAATTGTAGCCACAGAGTAGAAATTAAATTTGAGCCTCTCACACATTTAATTTCCCGTCAGAACGATGCTGAAACCAAACTGATATATATGTTTGACACGCCACACATATAGATATATAAGGTGATATTAACAGCTTACCTCTGTGCAGCAGAGGGCTGTTCTCCTTTAAATTCAATGAAGCGATCGATTGACTGGTCACTCTTAAAGGACACACAGCTGGGCTCAGGTCCAGGTCCAGGTCCAGGTCCAGGTCCAGCAGAGTCTGGTCTCTGCTGTTCTGGGCTTTAACACAACACACACAGAGCTTTGAGTGTGAATAATGATGGTGGAGTGATGTGAGTGGTGGACAGGTAGAGATGGTGGTCTCACCTCTGAGCTTCATGCTCCCCACACAGACTGGTTTTAGAGGGAGGGACTCTCTCCTCTCTGTCCTCACACTGATTCATGCTGCTCAGCTCACACACACTGTCGTCTGCAGAGGAAACACAGATCATTCATCTGCACATCAGCTCAATATTGGATACAGTCACGGTCAAAAGTTTCCATCACTCATAAAGAACATGTTCATCATGTCAGTGTTCAGTTGATTCCTACAGCTCTCATGTTTCTGTGATCAATGAGTGCAACACAAACTACTTTGTCACAAAAACATTCATGAAGTTTGGTTCAGTCATTTCATTTATTATAGGTCTTCTGAACATGAGGTCATAAATATACAGACAGGAAGTTGAACAATCAGTTCAGGTGATTATAGAAAGTTGTGAATCAAATGTTCTTTGTAGCATCTTAACTTCTTCTGACTGATTCTGATTGATCACAGCTGATCACTTTAACAGGACTTGTTTGATACAGCCACCAGACTCAGACACAAACACTACAATGGGAAAGTGTAAGGAGCTCAGCATTGATCTGAAAGAGCTCATTATTGATCTGAACAAGTCAGGAAAGTCACTTGGAGCCATTTAAATGCAGTTACAGGGCCCAAGATCAAGTGTACAACAAACTACCACCTGCTGCTGAGAGAAAACTGACTTGAACCCCATCGAGAACATGTGGACTGTGCTGGACAAACAAGTCTGAGCCAGGAAGACAACTCATTTAGTTCAACTTCACCGATTCTGTCAAGAGGAGCGGTTAAAAACTCATCCAGAGGACCAGAAGCTTGTGGATGGAGATCAAAAGCAGCTGACTGAGGTGAAAATGGCCGAGAGACATTTAACCAAATATTAGAATGACTGTCTGTATATTTATGACCTCATGTTCAGAAGACCTATAATAAATGAAATGACTGAACCAAACTTCATGAATGTTTTTGTGACAAAGTAGTTTGTGTTGCACTCATTGATCACAGAAACATGAGAGCTGTAGGAATCAACTGAACACTGACATGATGAACATGTTCTTTATGAGTGATGGAAACTTCTCAACACGACTGGAACAACTTTAATGAATAATTAGAAAGACTGATGGACAAGCAGCAAATTAATTTCACCCACAAAAACAAACAATCACTTTTTAATGAGGAAAATGAGACTAAAGTGAGAAAGTTCGAGCTCCTCTTTCTAAATATTTCTCCATCTTGATTATCAGGAAATGAAGTCAAACAACAGTTTAAAGTTACAGTGAGTTAGTAGAAATGAAGATGGAGGCACATTGTTGTGTTTCTACTGTCACTAAACTGAGCACACTTTGTGTTCACGAGTCAAACATTTCAAAAGTCTTCATTACCTTCAGCTGGAGCTTCACACGGACACAACTGTCAGTCTGCGACACACCGAGCACACAAAGTGAAAGTTAACGGGACACCGGATGTAAAGCCAGCCCGCACTTTGTTTCGCGGTGCGCGTGTATGCTAGGCATTACGGTACGAGCGACGAAGAACCAATTTCAAAATAAAAGCGATGTTGTGGTGAACATGTTTTCACATCGGTTCATTATTGACAGACTGAATGAATGAATGTGAAAACATGTTCACCACAACATCGATTTAATGTTCTAGCGAGCTTTACCGCAGTAGATTACACAGGAAGTGACAGAAACACTCACTTCCTGTTAGATGTGACTGATTGATTTAAATGTGATCAGACACATTGATCAGTGTGTACAGTGTTCACTTGTTGTTCATTGTGACACCACAGACTGTTAAAACTCTACACACAGCTGTGATTTGTGTTCACGGATCATTTTACATCACTTCTCACATAAATCAGCTTCATCTCAGTTTGCTGCTGTTTCTAATCATGTGAGCAGACCCGTCCCTCTCACACTACATTAATACATCAATACATTCAAAGTCAAACACACAACACAATAGTTTTCATTATTGATCTGTCACATATTGATACTGTCGGGGCTTCTCCTCTGAATCCTCACATCCCACTGACCACAAGTTTGGCTGCTGTTAAATCTTTTACAGGCCGATTTAAACGAGTCACATGTTAATAATTATTATTGTTCTGTTTATAATATGAATGTGAGATATTTAGTCTTCTGTTGACACAATAAACCTTCAACATCACACACATCACATCAAAATCTCTCCAACTCAGCAGAAATACAAAGTTTCTATAAAACCTCATATAGTTGAGTCCACGTCTGAACCAATCAGCTGTTAGATCAGGAGACAGACAGGTGTTTCCCATCATGCCATGGGGTCCTGCAGTCTGTGGAGAGCAGCTGGAGTTGGACACAAATCTAACCAGCATGCATTGTGCTGCAATCGCTGCTGATGGGTTCTGTACAGGACCGGCTCATCTGGAACGAGCCTGTTTTCATCCCTGAGACCAGAAGTGACCTTTGTTTCCATGACTGAATAAAGTGACTTAACACGCTGACCTTAAAGGAGCTTTACTGTGTTTACATGTGGCGGACCCTGCCACCTTTCTAGCTTCAAAGAGTGTTGTGGGACCTTGTTTTCCTCTGAGAGCAGCTGGTTTATTCACTGATGGAAACACTTTGTATTATTAGCTCATTAATATTGTAAATATCAAAGTGTCACTTTGAATTTCTTCTATAAAACTACACAGAGCTGCTTTAAGATGTTCATTAAAACAAATGCAGAATCAGAAAGGAGAACAGCAGGAGCAGGTAGTGAATCAGGCCTGACTCCAGAAAGTGTCCGTCCTTACATCCTCTGATAAACATGTCTGAAGGCCACAGGGACAAACGTCTTCCCGTAGGCCTCCGTGTTTTCCTCCCGCGTAGCTGCTCCGATTGGACGGCCACATTCCAGCTCCACCTGTTGGGGAACTTACCTGGTGATCATGTGGGTTTGATTGGAGCAGAGCAGAGACGCTGCCCCCTGCAGGCTGCTCTGAGTCACTGGCTTCACACTGACTTCAGTCTAATACAACAGGTGGAGATCAAAGTACAGTGGTGAGTGTTGTTCTATCAGTTATCATGTGCTGGAGTTTTATTAGAGTTCACACACAAGAATTCAACCAGCTGCAGCTTCATTAACATTCAGACACATTCAGTAAATGTAAAGAGAGCAGGTCTGTCTCAGTCTGTGCTCTGGGATTCAGTCCTACACTATGTGGACAAAAGTATGTGGACAGCTCTTCATTCATCTTTATTTACTTTGTATAGTACTTTATACTCAAACAGCTGCTTCACAAACACACATATGTACTGTAGTGCTTCATGCAGCATTAATAGGGAGTTTTGGGTTAAATTTGGCTGTCAATAATAATTAATGATCATCAGGGATAATTATTAATTATGATAAATAATAAGATCCAATTTTCATTAGATCACCTTGGGGCACCACCCCTGAAGAAGGGAAAAGAGCCAATTCACCAAATCAGTCTCAGAAAAAGGTACTAAACTGTTAGTTTGTAACTCTGATTAACAATTAATTAAAAACTACAACCAAAATGACCATAACAGCTGTAACGGTCGAAGCACTTTGGATCCTTGACAGAGTCGAGGCTGGCAACATTCACTCTTGTACAATATTAAATAGACAGCATGAAGGTTCAAAAGTCTTTTATTTAACACAAACTGTGTGTGTGTGTGTGTGTGTGTGTGTGTGTGTGTGTGTGTGTGTGTGTGTGTGTGTGTGTGTGTGACCTGATGCCAGGTTATAGAAGATGGTCAGCTGCATGTAAAGACTCTGAGTCTGTGTGAAGCATCATTCAACTAACGTCAAATTAGCCGTGTAGCAAAGCAAACTACCAACAACCTGACCTGAGATCACAATAACACCAACAGTGAACAAACACACAGACTGAACAGATGTGAGGGCGACAGGTCAAGGAGCAGATGTTCATACGTGGAGTAGAAGATCTTCAAGCTCAAAGGATTGCACATGAGCAGGTCAGCATCTACAGCAGAACATTACTGGTGCTTTTTCCTGATAAACACCTACAACTGTTTGTGTTTGTACAGTATATTGATCATGTAACTGGACACACAATAATCAGAATCACAGTTTTTCACCATTTGAATTTGTGTTTTGGTGCATAACAATAAACACAGTCAGTAGAAACATGTGAAGAAAGATAAAGGGCTGCTACTTCAAAACAATGTTATATAAACTGGGACATCTGTCCAGTTTTGTCCAGGACTGTCTAAAGTATTGACCACTGAAAGTGTAAATGTTCACAGTAATGCTGAGGACAGTCGAGCTCTGCTCCATAAAAATATCTCATCATGTTGCTCATCTGTTGCTTTACAGGCAGAATTTTACAATCTATAATTATAATATTTTTCAAAGGAAAGGCTTTGATGCTTCCTCTTTTTGGATTGGAGAGATTTATTAGAGAGAGATGAGAGTGTGTTGGCAACGATGTAGAACGTTGATATTTACCAATAATGTAAAATGATATTTCTAGCTGTTTCAGTATTGAGGTACAGTCAGACTACATTCATCACTTTGCATGGACATACTAACCTAACAAAGCTGTTATTGTGAATCAGGTGAGGGTTTCCTGTCTCACTCACCTGCACAGCAGCAGAGGGCAGAGAGAGAGAGACGCTGTCACAAGAGACCTGATCACACAACAAATGACTGTAGAGACATTTTCTACATTTCTACATAATATAACAGAGAGAAACCTATTAATATATGTCACAAGGTCATATGGTCCTCTCACAAACCATGGATGCACAACATCTTCATCTTCACTGATCTTCACTGAGAGACGAACAAATGTTTCTCAGAGATCAACAAAGTGTTTGTTTTAGTTAAGGTGGTATTTCTTTTCTTTTCTTTCACTTGAATTCCTCCAGATGTCGATCGTTCCCATTTCTTCTGAGGACAGCTTTACTCATTCTGACATGTGTTTTTCATTTCCTTTTAAACTGGTTGTATCTAGACAGTGGTTCATGACTATGTTGAAGTCCCCCACAAATTAAAATACCTTCTGGTTCTGTTGCTGTAACATTAAATAAGGATTTGAAGAAGTGCTTGTTGCTTTCTGGAGGTGCATGTACATTTATCAACGTGACAGGTTCAGTCTCTAGTTTTCCCTTGACTAGTTCACATCTTCCCTCTTTATCCTTCATTTCCTTTTCACTAACAAATGTAGTTGTATTTGTCAGTATTTGAAATATATACATTTTCATATATGGATGTCACTGATGTATCAATACGTTTACTGATTGATATTCTATATATTTTGAGTATATATTTCTTTTTGAACAGTCGATTCCCTGTGACTGGTGTAACAGAGTTAAAATGCACTTCATTCATTCTGATTTCCATTTTGTATTTGTGAATTGTATTAATCATTAATGACTCTAATGAGTATGGGTGTTTTGATCTCATTGAGTTACTTTAGTTTAACATTATTTTATTAATGTTTCCTGTGTCATTTCTTGCCACACGTCATCTTTTCTGAACCTCCTCAGCTTCCGTTGTCCCGACTGACCCTCACAGTGCCGCCTTGCATTGCTCAGGGTGAGTTGTGTGGAAAAATGCTGCTACTGAACCGTTTATGTTGTAAACTTTAATGTATATTGGTGACTGTTAAAACTATTAAAGCTGCAGTTGGTAATGTTGGACAGCTAGCAAGATTTGAAAGTGGCACCTCCTCTAAGCTCCACCCCCTCCTCCCCCTCTCGTCAGTGCTCCGTCCAAAGCCACGCCCCGACTATGGCTGTGCAATATGATCAAAATGTCATATCCTATAACCTCTTCAATAATCAAGAAGCCCCCGGCTGCAGTACGCAGATCGGGGAGTGGCTTAATGTGGGCGGAGCTACACGTTTGACTCCGCCCACTTGCCCCCACATTAAACCGCTGAAGAAGAAGAAGAATGTGTGTCTGAGAAAGAAGAAGCAGACAGTACAGTTCATACATTTGGCAAAATGGAGGTAAGAACATTCTACTTTACAATATTTCAATTCAGACAAGGAAGGAAGTAACATCATTTTATTTTAAAACAAGTTATGCTCTGTATGTATTTGCATTCTACACCTTGATGATACACCAAGTTATGAGCTTTGTCATTAGTTATTAGCTTTTGCTAATTATCTTACGGCATGGCTGGACTGGTAATCTGGTATACAGAGCATTTTCCCGGTAGGCCGACATACTTTTGGGGGGAAAATGTTATGCAGAGTTTTCACGTGCATTTCATGAATATAAACCTGGACTTCAAATCTCCTTTTCTGAGTTTTAGATTAATATTTATATCCGACTTATTTGTCAGTGTTTTGTTATGTTTTTGTGATAGTTATTACATGCTAACTAGCAACCTAAAGTAAAGCAGGTGTAACAGTAAATGCTGTGATTTAAGCAGATTTAAAAAGCTGCCATTCACAAGCATTAGACAATCTAATAGCCTATCATCTGAATAATCTGCAGGAAAGATCAACTGATGTTTAATTAATGAAATATTGTGTTGCTTGTGCTGGTTGAATAAAACAGAAGATCGGGATATGGAATAACAATCAAATGGTAAATCATAGTAGTAGGCTAGTATATAAAAAGATCTGATCAATTGTATTGGGCCGGTCTGGGCCAAAAATGCCAGGGATGACTTTTTGTCCCAGTCCAGCTCCAGCTGTCATGTTAGCAGACGTCAGCCGCTCTTCCTTGTTGAGGAAGTACCTGTTAGCATCCATGACATGACATGAACAATATTTGTTGTTGAGGTGAAAAATTATTTAATATATTTTGTCTTGTGGATTTCTAATTGCTGTGCCTTTTATGTCTATTCTTTTCCCCTCTGATATATAGAGACACATTAGTTTACTATTGGACGGTGCACCAACCATTACTAAATGCACCAACAGTGAACTTTTCCACTGTCCTTACTGTAAATATGTGGGTGCAAAACATATGGTTGACAACCATATAAAAGGCCATTCCTCACTAAAACACAAAAGTGCGTATCTTACATATTACACAAATGAATGAATTAGTATTTTTTCACAAATATGAATCTTGTTCCCTTCATTCCTCTCTTACAGAATTCACAATGATCAAGTGTGGCTTAAGTTGTCGGACGACAGCACATTTTCATTGCTGCTATTGTGCAGCAACAATTATAAATAGATTGCACTTCATAAGGCATTTACAAATACACCAGGAGGAGGAGCATGCTGCAGCCCCCACACAGCACCCATTGGCCCCCGCTCAGCATCAGAGGCCCCCACACATCACCCATTGGCCCCCACACAGCACCCATTGACCCCCACACAGCCCTCTGTGGCCCCCACACATGACCCATTGGCCCCCGCTCAGCATCCAGAGGCCCCCACACAGCACCCATTGGCCCCCGCTCAGCATCCAGAGGCCCCCACACAGCACCCATTGGCCCCCGCTCAGCATAAATTCACTTGTCCTCACTGCAAGGTGAAGTTAAACAAAAAAAAATTCAAAACACACTGCAAGAGGAAGCATACCCACCACTTTGAGACTGTGTTGAAGGACAGATTTTTGGCCTGTCAGTGTGTCGATGGTAAACATGGTGTGTTTGCAGTTGAGAAATCTTTTTGTGGTCCAGCAACACTCATACATGTGATCAAGAATACTTGGGGGCCAACACAGAAGGTGTTGTGTGAGGTCGACCAGTGTCGTCTGAACGCTGACTTTGCTCGAAGGAGCGGGATGTTGCCTTTCAAGTGCCACCACATACAATCTTTATTGTATTGCCCACGCACTGACAGTCAAACCGTGACACTAACAGAGGAGGCCTTGGAAACAATGGTGGACAATAAATGGTTTGGTGAGGAGCGTAAAGCCAGCCTCTTGCGTTGGCAACAAAATGCTGATGCAGAGGGTGTGCCTCTGTCTGTGCACCTGACTGTGGGTGGTCCACCATCCAAATTTCATATCTCTGTTTATGTAACAAAGATAACCTATTATAGTAGGTTGGGAAGAGTGATTGTGTTGTATGACACAAAGCAAAACAACTGGCATTGTCTCTGCTCTAAACAGAAACAGTCTTGCATACACAAAGCTGTTGCTAAATGGCATCTGTTTGTCACAAAGAGGGAGCTATTTAGGAAGGTGAAGAGCACACAGGCAGAGACACTCAATCCAACCCAGACCACCACAGATCAAAATGTAAGTGAGTCTAAAGAGGACAGTTATCCACCAGATGACAGACGAATCGCAAGGATGCTTAATTACCTCCTCACCAACAAAAAGCTCCCTGCAGATTTACCCCAGGCTCTCATAGAGCAGTCGAGAGAGGGAAGAACAAAGAAGAACTGTGTTTTTAGGAATATCAACATACAGGAAATCATGCCTGAACTGTGGCATGATTTACAGATACCAGGAGTGGGAGGAGGGTATCCACAACTTCGATGACCACATCATCCTGTCTCTGCACTTGTGTCTGATGGTCAGGAATGCACTACAGGTGAGTGCATATAATTCAATAATGTATTGTGCTCGCTGAAAGGTTGATTGATTTTCTCTATTATGTGATAGATTTTAATTTCTTTACATCCTTTTTTGAGCGACCCAACTTCTAAACTTAAGTAATAATAATAATAATAATATTAATAATAATAATATATTTATCCTTGCTTATTCCTTCTTTATTATAATTTATTCATTACAGATCATTACTGTAAAACAAATGGTGATTGAAGATGCAACTCTAACAAAATATATAACTTACATTTTGAAACATTGGAATACTCCTGTTTCTCATCATTTTCCAGACCCATACAGCTATCAGCAAAGTGATCGAAATAATAGAGACAACAGAGAAGGTGTCCTTTCCGAACAAGGAGAGAGTTCTTCAGGCACACCTTCATTTTGAGGCCCTTACCAACCATGACTACACTTACAGTTGTGTGTCATGTGGATACAGCCCAGCGGTTGTTGTGATGGATCTTCACAAGAAAGGCGTTTTCAATATGCCAGGTGAGTTTGATAAGCTGTTTTTTCACATATTTTAGCTTCATTGTTTGTACAGCACCTCATCTCTCTCTGAATTTTAGTAAGTGTAACATCATATTAACCATGCCCTTGAATAACACTGCATCAACTGTTGTGCTCAGAGTGTTTTTAGTAATTGAGCTATGAATAACAAACTACTGTTTTAACAGTGAGAGAAATCCCAAGTCCACCTGAAAATTACGATGGTCATGTGGACATAAACAACCTCTGGGACGCTGTGGCCACAGAAATGATCCGTCGTGGATTAATTCCATGTAAGTCTTGTGAAAAGACAGAACAGCTTAAGAACAGTGCGAGAGAGAGTAAAGTATAATAATATGTGGTTAATTTTTGTGATAATAATAGCTAATACTCATCACGTTTGTTCACAAAGGTGGTCGGAAGAACCCTTTTGTTGTGTTACCATCACTGGGCCCCCTGGATTGGGCCACACACCCGGAGGTCTAATTCAGTCTTAAACACAGAATTTGAAAAAATGCAAAGCCCCAAAATGTCAAATGATGGGGATGATGAAAACCTTAATGACGATGAGAAAATTAATGAGGAGCGGCTCACGGATGAGCTTGTGAACTTGAAGGTGAATTAGTTGATGAAATATGCAAAATCCACTTTTTTTGTGCTAGCAAAAATTATGTCTATGCTTTATTAACAATATCAACTTCATTGCATTTTCACAACAGGTAGAGGAGGTCAGGGCACTGTGCAAACAGTGTGGTGTGGACGACAAAGGGTCCAAGGTGGATCTTGTCATGAGACTGTCTGAGAAAATGTCTAATAGAGTCACCTACAACAAGCTGTTTGAGAAGGTGTGGGGTGCCTCTGGTAAGTGAAATGATATGGACTGTTGACGATTATTCCACTTTGTTATATGTTGTTGTGTTAAAGAAAGTACAGTATCATTATGTAGTTATGTAGGTTAGCTATACATGCTCCTGATGTCAGTTATTACTGTTTTCTTCTGTTGTTTCACAGCTGGTTGGGCAGTTATCACCTGTCCATGTGGGGTTGTGTATTCAGTCAAATTCAACCTTAGAGCAGAGAGTCCACGTGACTTTGTGGATCTCTTGCTGTCCTGGAAACACTTTCCCAATGTGTCAGTGTACGATTATGCCGGGGGGCTGGCACCGCACGCCAACCGCAGGCAGCCAGGAATCTTTGCCCCTTTTCAAGGAAGGTTACTGGACCCCACCCCAGAGAACGTTAAGCAGGCCTCAGAGGGCAAGGTTCATGTCAACATGCCTTGGCTGAAGCTTCTGACGATGCCAGCTGACAAAGATGGTCACCCTCTCACTGGGTCCTCACAGCAGTTGCGTATCCAGGACATTTTTACTGGGGTGGCCAAGAAGGGACACAAAGCTAGTGTGGGGTGGCCATGGCATAGCCAAGTTTAATACCACGTACGCAGCCGACCGCGGTTCGAATCCCGGCTGGACGTCCTTTGCTGCATGTCACATCCCCTCTCTCTCCCATGATTTCCTGTCCTGAACTGTCAAATAAAGGTGTCTATGCTGGTAAAAAAATCTTTTTAAAAAAAGTCATTTTTTAAAATTCCATTTCCACCTATCACAGTCCTCAGGAATCTCTGGTTATTTTAACATGTCTATTTTTAATCAGTAATTATGTTCAGGATAGGGTACACATTTTCTAAAAGCCATTTCCTTGGAGTGGATTAAAGTCCTCATCTCTTCACAAGTTAGATTAGGGTAGCAAAATTCAACTGCTCTTAACTCATCCTGTAGAATAACATGAATCAGTCATCAGCTCATCATCTGTGTCACCTGTACTGTTACCTGTGTCTGCTTTACTAATTGAGGCGCCATCTTGTGGTTACATAAAAACACAGCAATCCCGGCAACAGAACAAACCAAAAACTTCAAATCAAAGCTTAATACTTAAAGATAGGCCTTATTAAAAAGTTTATTTGTAAGCAAAAGATAAACTAAGCTTGTAAGGAAAAAAACAGAAATATTTGTTGTTCTTTACATGCTTAGTTTATGTTATTATTTAGCTTAGATATCATTTGTTGGAGATACTGGAATTTGATTTTTTTTGGTTTGAGCAGATTCTTTTAAATAACCTGTTTTACTCACTGTCAACAGACCAACATGAATGTTTTCATAGTGAATGTATGTTGTCATTAAATCACCAAGGTCTGAAGAAGACAGATTGCAGGAAAGAAAAAGGCGACGAGAGCACAAAGGACAACAGGTGAGAGGTCATGTGATTAATTAGTCTTGTAGTCAAACTATTGCTGCAGACTAAAGCACAATCCCTCCACTTATTTCAGGATCTGGAAGTGGTCCCTCCAAAAAAGTTCAGGCATTCAGAATCTGTCTCCGAAGCATCAGGTATTGTTCAAAGCAGTATTATTGTACACACATCCATCAAGGTTGTAGAGGTGGGATGTCACAGAGCTGGTTTCGCAGTCATTTCTCCATTTTCATTAAACCAGTATACTTAAAACCAGCTACTGGTCTTTTTTACATCTTGCATTGTTATTGTGCCTAGAAGAACTACAGTCTGTTTCCTTTCTAGAGGAAGCTGAGAACTTACCAGAACTGGGACCGGGGAACGGGGTATGTTGCCTGCTGTGGGCTTTTCTTATTTCACTGTTTTCTGCCTTCTCCAACCTTTATTTTAATAATTGTTTTCTTTATTTTTGATTAGGAGGATGCCTTGCTTAGGGACACCATTGAGGCAGCAAGGTGCTGTGGCAGAGAATCATTCAAGGGAAAACTTTCCCTTCCCCAAGTCATCACCATGGACAAGGAAGATCGCTTGAGGGCAGTGGAACGGCTACGGATGTCTATGAGGGGCCAAACAAGACATAATTCATTCTGGCCTGCTCACACACACACATTCTACTTCCACACACATACATTCTACTTCCACACACGTATATTTTTTCATTTTTCATGTAAAGGAAAATATATGTGTCTATATATGTCTGAAGAAAATATATGAATGTAAAAGAAGAATATGTGTGTGTGAGAGAAAGTATAGTGGAAAAGGAAGTAGTTTAGTGGAAAAGTGCTGTGATTGGCTGTTCGGGTGGGACTGGGTGGGACTCCCTGAAAACTACTTTTGTGAAGGGACGACATTTTTCCTCTGGTGCTTTACTGTTTATTTTTCATGTTAGCCTGTTGAGCCTGGCAGCAGCACTGTCTGTGGCTAACCTGGCTAATTTAGCATCGCTGGACCTATGAAGTATTTAAAAATGTTACTGAGGGACAGCTAAAGGAGGATGAGGTGGTGTGTAAATGACTGTATGAGTTTTAAGTTACGTGAACATGACATGAGCAGTAGAGGTATATAAGTTATATAATTTAGAGCTGCAGCTAACGTAAGTTACTGTGCATGGCATCGCAGACAGCTAAGCCGTTAGCCTCGCTGTGTCTCTGCCAGGCGCAACACTAAAGCAGCCTCCTGTAAGTCAGTCAACAGGTTTTACATTTTATCATCTGGTAGTCAAACAGTGATGACTCCTGAGGCACGTTTTATGATGAATGCAGGACATGAATCCATCACTACCCTCAGAATATCAGTATTGCATTTGACAGTGGATTATTGATTAAGCTAAATATCCCACTGAGCTTCGATGACGTCATTCTGCATAATAATTAGCCATGTGCTTCTGTTTGTTTGAACACTGGACAGATGAGGAAAGACACATTTGCCTCAAATTAGATTCATTTCAGATCATTTTCTGTTTTCTCCAGCACATCAGAATGAATTGTAAATAAAGGGCAATATAATTGGCTAAATGTAAATTTGCCTCTGTCCTCCATCAGCCATCTGACCATGGCAACAGGGAGTGATGGGGCTGGGCTAGTTGAGTACAAGTGAGCAGGTAAGTCATGGTCAGATGGCTGATGATGGACATAAGCAGCCACAGTGATTAAGACATCTACTCTAATGTAAATGAGGTGCTTGGGTGCATAAAAAAGAATCAAAACAGACCTTGTTGTAAAAAAATCCCCCTGCAGAGGCCAGTTTCAACCAAAATGTTATTATGGGGGGTCTGTGTATTTTTCTGCTTGTCCCTACTGTCAACAGCTCCAAGTCTCCCCTGTTGCTGTCATGTTGTCCTGAATTGCATTATAAACAACCCAGAGCATCACTAGGAGAGTGTCAGTCACAACACAGACCACAGTCTAAAGCAAATGCTCTATTTAATCGATCTCTTCCTCCATACTGGCAAACAATGATTTGTAATCATTTGTTTGCAAACTGTTTGCAGCTGTTGCATTTATTTGAGATGATTTTGGAGTAAACTGTAACTGTTCTGCACACAGGCCAACATACCACTACAAGACCGACCCTGCAGACACCACCACATCTTTGACAGACAGAGCTGACAAACATGTTGTGAGTTTCCAAATATCCCTTAATTTCTGTATATATATTTATTAGTTGCCTGTTTATTCGCTTAAACTAACACAGTCTGGTTCAGTGTTTGAACTCTCTCTGTAATATTACTTTCAGGCTCAGTGGCAGTCAGTCCTGTCTCTCCGACAGTCTTAAGTGATGTGGAGATGCTCAGCCATCACTACTGAGGCCTTCAACAGTGTAATCCTGTGATTGTGCATAAAAGCATGGTAGGTGCAACTACTGACAATATTCAAAGAAACAGAGAACACGGCCATGTTCAAATTAAACAGGAATAATACTTTTAGTGCTCAAAATAATTCACACGCCTACACTAAAATAAACATACTAATAAATGTTTCCAAATGTCACAACACCTTCATCAGGCCACATCGACACAGAGAGTCCTTACAGAAGGACAATTAAACAAAGAAAGTATTTAAATGTAATTGTCAACAACATGTTGTCATTTGGGTTTTAATACAGTAATCACCTTGACTTTAGTACTGAGATCACCGTACCACTACAAGCTTCTCCTTCATTCAAAAGCACATTCATGCAGTGGTTGGGTGCATGGTTGCGACTGATTAATCATGACCGTATAATAGAAGTAACAGTGGTTCTGCCATATTTTACAGATCATCAGAGTGACCTGATGATGCTGTGTTTGAGGTTCTCCTGGACCCCGCCAGACTCTCTGCAGTATGAGAGACCATCAGAGGAGGAAGGTATTGTTGGGCGGGTGTTGCTTCAGTCAAGCAAAAGCCCGCAAGACAACGGCCAGCAGCATCAGGAAGTATCAGTATCCACAGAAGAGGCATCAGGATGACCTGTGTGACCTGAGAGCTCCATTATCAGCTGACACGACTTCAGTGTAAAAGAAACTTGATTTCAGGACATGATCTGGACAGTTTACATAAATTTAAAGTGTTTCCTACTTGTATCTAAACCTAATTTATCCTCATTGGCACTGAATACAGTGGTTTGTTTTTAATGAAAGTTTTTGTCTTCTTTGAATTCAACACTAAGGGCACTGTGGCATTAGAGAAAAGACAGTCTGGGAAGAGTTTTGCCATTAATCCTTTAGTAAATAGTGACTGTAAGCATCACACGTCAAACTTATTATTGTGTTGGCAGATCACAATATATTGTGTTGAATATTGGGTATGGTATTTTGAAAGGGTATCAAACAATCTGCACGTTTGACACATTTTAAAGCATAAATCCGGGTTGATATCCTTAAACACTTGAATCTTAATGTGGTGTTTTCAGAGTTTGAAACCACTTGAAATTGTAACTGCATTACTTTCATAAAAATCGTTTCATAGTGGCTTGGCTGGGCTCTACAGGATGCCAGGTCTACTTATAAGCTGTGTCTAAATTCAGGGGCTGCATCCTTCGAAGGACCCGGCCTTTGCGGCCTCCGAAGGCCGGGTCCTTCAGAGAGACCTTCGACGGCCACGTCAACCGTTGTAAAATGGGACGGTCTAGCCTTCGGAGTATTTCCTGGTTGCGTCACCAGATGTTCCCGCCCTTACCCTTACGTCACGATTTCTGCCGCCCAGGACCGCGAAAGAGAGTTGACTGAATGGATTTTATGGTTTTCTGAACGTCTAACATTTTGAAAGTGAAGGCTTTTAAAGCTTTACTTCCAACAGCATAATGCTAATTTATGCCATATGCTAATGCATTACCAGCGTCACTTAACTTAACTGAAAGTCAAAATCTGGAGGTTTTCCAAGTCCCCTGAAGTTTGACATATCTGGTGTTCAAATGAGTAAAAACCGTTTCAATCTGTTACTTGTTTTTCCAGGGGTACTTCTTGTTACTCCTTGCAGCACTGAGTACCTCTTTGTCTGTTGTAAAACTGTGAACAGGACTGCTCAAAGCTGAGAGTGATCAGGAGCTCACTTCTCATGAGCTCCGTGGAGCAGCTGATAGACAGCATGTCAGGCAGGTCAGCTACTTGACAGAGAGCCGCCCACCTGGCAGCCACACCTTTGGACTTCCAGTCATCTTCAGCATCTTCTTTGAGCCTCTTCAGAGTGGGTTTTGCTGTGGAGCATTCATCATAAGGTTCATCCATGTTGACTTTATGGATGAAGTTGAGCTTGGTGGTCACCCTCTCAATGTCACTGAAGGTCAAGGTGCCATGGTGCAGAGAGGGAGGTTGCAGTGAGAACAGCCAGTTGTCTTCTGAAAAGTTGAACCATTTCTCAACATATGAGAGTGCTGTGCTGAGAAATGCAGTAAAATCTGCCCTTGCCATGTCTGCATCACGTGGACGGAGACGCTGCAGCTTCACTTTAGTTCAGTAGCCACAGAACTGGTCGTCTCGTCTCTGTGAGCTTTTGCTTGAAGTTCTCCATGATGGAAAATAACTCAACACAGGTGGTTTCATCACTCTCCAGCTTCTTTACAACTTCCTCAGAGACAGAGAGGATATGATTGCAGAAGAGAAGGTAAACTCCACAATGTCTCCATCTCCCTCAGTTGAGTCCTCACTGAGCTTTAACAAAGCTCGAAGTTGTTTGGGACGCTCCCCCCCAGGCTGATGAGGTAAGATTTCAGTGCAATCCAGGTTTGCATTAGCCGGGTGATGGCTGGATTAAGGGAGAGCCTCCTGGTTGTGACGTGTCGTAGAACTTCCTGGAACTCAACATCACAAAACTCTCTGAGTGATTGTCTTCGTTTGGCAGATGTGGAAAAGCAGCCAAAGACCTTCAGCACAACATCTCCACATCTACAGTGAGCTGGTGAAGAGCATGCTTCACTGTGTTGTGCACATTGTGGGCATGGCAGTCTCCTTGCAGCAGATCTTTTTGTTTCTTCTTCAGGTTGGTGAAGACAGAGTTGTGCATTCTGTAATTCACATGTGTATTGTCTGCACTAAATGCTGCCACTTGATCAAATGATAAGCCAAATGTGTCAAGCGACTGCTCTATGAGAGCTACAGTCCCAGCAGCGACTCATCTGCATTTTCCATGAGATCCAGCATTTTGTTGGTGACCCGCATTCTGGACCGAAGTATTGAACAGCAAACATCTTTAACCCCTGCCTCTGCCTTTGTTCTCCCTATAGTCATTTCTTTTGATCCAGTGTATGTGCACAGTCAGCACTGTTGTAGCTGAGGTTGTGTCTGACTGTGTGGTGCAACTGTGTCACCTCAGCTGCCGTAACCTAGAGGGGAGGAGTCAACAATCAATCAAACCACAATAGTTTAGTAAAATAGGCCGTGCCCATGCACTGACGTCTTCTGGCAAAAGCACCACCAGATGGGAAATCAGTCATGACATAATGTCCCATACCGTGTCAGTCTCAGGAGAAGTTGGGGTATGAAGAGCTGTGACACTGACGCTCGGGTCTTCTGTGTTCTTTCGTGTCTGCAGTGTTGCTCTCCTGTTGCGTGCTGCCTGATGTCAGACCCCACCGTGCGCCACTGAAAACCCTCGCTGGCACATTTTACAATTTGCCTTGTAAACATCTCCACTGACGCTGTCCAGCAAGGATGCGCCTCTTCCACTCACGTCTGGACTTTTGCAGGCGTTTTCGCTTTTGAGGACGTGGTGGGGTATCGGGTGTAGTGGACATTTTTAAAACCAGCGGGTTTGGTGAGCAGCGCCAGTGTGTGGTGTCTGTCGCTAGGCAACCGTGACAGCACCACACGCATGCGCAGACACACAGGCTAACATCAGTGTTAGCTTCTCCAACAGGCCGACATCAGTGTTAGCTTCTCCAACAGGCTAACATCAGTGTTAGCTTCTCCAACAGGCTAACATCAGCGTTCGCTTCTCCAACAGGCCGACATCAGTGTTAGCTTCTCCAACAGGCCGACATCAGCGTTAGCTTCTCCAACAGGTTAACATCAGCGTTAGCTTCTCCAACAGGCCAACATCAGTGTTAGCTTCTAACAGGTTAACATCAGTGTTAGCTTCTCCAACAGGTTAACATCAGTGTTAGCTTCTCCAACAGGTTAACATCAGTGTTAGCTTCTAACAGGTTAACATCAGTGTTAGCTTCTCCAACAGGTTAACATCAGTGTTAGCTTCTAACAGGTTAACATCAGTGTTAGCTTCTCCAACAGGTTAACATCAGTGTTAGCTTCTCCAACAGGTTAACATCAGTGTTAGCTTCTAACAGGCCAACATCAGTGTTAGCTTCTCCAACAGGTTAACATCAGTGTTAGCTTCTAACAGGTTAACATCAGTGTTAGCTTCTCCAACAGGTTAACATCAGTGTTAGCTTCTCCAACAGGCTAACATCAGTGTTAGCTTCTAACAGGTTAACATCAGTGTTACCTTCTCCAACAGGCCAACATCAGCGTTCGCTTCTCCAACATGCTAACTACAGTGTTAGCTTCTCCAACAGGTTAACATCAGTGTTAGCTTCTCCAACAGGCTAACATCAGTGTTAGCTTCTAACAGGTTAACATCAGTGTTAGCTTCTAACAGGCTAACATCAGTGTTAGCTTCTAACAGGCTAACATCAGTGTTAGCTTCTAACAGGCTAACATCAGCGTTAGCTTCTCCAACAGGTTAACATCAGCGTTAGCTTCTCCAACAGGCTAACATCAGTGTTACCTTCTCCAACAGGCCAACATCAGTGTTAGCTTCTAACAGGTTAACATCAGTGTTAGCTTCTCCAACAGGTTAACATCAGTGTTAGCTTCTAACAGGTTAACATCAGTGTTAGCTTCTCCAACAGGTTAACATCAGTGTTAGCTTCTCCAACAGGCTAACATCAGTGTTAGCTTCTAACAGGTTAACATCAGTGTTACCTTCTCCAACAGGCCAACATCAGCGTTTGCTTCTCCAACATGCTAACTACAGTGTTAGCTTCTCCAACAGGTTAACATCAGTGTTAGCTTCTCCAACAGGCTAACATCAGTGTTAGCTTCTAACAGGTTAACATCAGTGTTAGCTTCTAACAGGCTAACATCAGTGTTAGCTTCTAACAGGCTAACATCAGTGTTAGCTTCTAACAGGCTAACATCAGTGTTAGCTTCTCCAACAGGTTAACATCAGTGTTAGCTTCTCCAACAGGCTAACATCAGTGTTAGCTTCTAACAGGTTAACATCAGTGTTACCTTCTCCAACAGGCCAACATCAGCGTTTGCTTCTCCAACATGCTAACTTCAGTGTTAGCTTCTCCAACAGGTTAACATCAGTGTTAGCTTCTCCAACAGGCTAACATCAGTGTTAGCTTCTCCAACAGGCTAACATCAGTGTTAGCTTCTAACAGGTTAACATCAGTGTTAGCTTCTAATAGGTTAACATCAGTGTTAGCTTCTCCAACAGGCTAACATCAGTGTTAGCTTCTAACAGGTTAACATCAGTGTTAGCTTCTAACAGGCTAACATCAGTGTTAGCTTCTCCAACAGGCTAACATCAGTGTTAGCTTCTCCAACAGGCCAACATCAGTGTTAGCTTTTCCAACAGGTTAACATCAGTGTTAGCTTCTCCAACAGGCCAACATCAGCGTTCGCTTCTCCAACAGGTTAACATCAGTGTTAGCTTCTCCAACAGGCTAACATCAGTGTTAGCTTCTAACAGGTTAACATCAGTGTTACCTTCTCCAACAGGCCAACATCAGCGTTCGCTTCTCCAACATGCTAACTACAGTGTTAGCTTCTCCAACAGGTTAACTACAGTGTTAGCTTCTCCAACAGGCTAACATCAGTGTTAGCTTCTAACAGGTTAACATCAGTGTTAGCTTCTAATAGGTTAACATCAGTGTTAGCTTCTCCAACAGGCTAACATCAGTGTTAGCTTCTAACAGGTTAACATCAGTGTTAGCTTCTAACAGGCTAACATCAGTGTTAGCTTCTCCAACAGGCTAACATCAGTGTTAGCTTCTCCAACAGGCCAACATCAGTGTTAGCTTTTCCAACAGGTTAACATCAGTGTTAGCTTCTCCAACAGGCCAACATCAGCGTTCGCTTCTCCAACAGGTTAACATCAGTGTTAGCTTCTCCAACAGGCTAACATCAGTGTTAGCTTCTCCAACAGGCTAACATCAGTGTTAGCTTCTAACAGGTTAACATCAGTGTTAGCTTCTAACAGGCTAACATCAGTGTTAGCTTCTAACAGGCTAACATCAGTGTTAGCTTCTAACAGGCTAACATCAGTGTTAGCTTCTCCAACAGGTTAACATCAGTGTTAGCTTCTCCAACAGGCTAACATCAGTGTTAGCTTCTAACAGGTTAACATCAGTGTTACCTTCTCCAACAGGCCAACATCAGCGTTTGCTTCTCCAACATGCTAACTTCAGTGTTAGCTTCTCCAACAGGTTAACATCAGTGTTAGCTTCTCCAACAGGCTAACATCAGTGTTAGCTTCTCCAACAGGCTAACATCAGTGTTAGCTTCTAACAGGTTAACATCAGTGTTAGCTTCTAATAGGTTAACATCAGTGTTAGCTTCTCCAACAGGCTAACATCAGTGTTAGCTTCTAACAGGTTAACATCAGTGTTAGCTTCTAACAGGCTAACATCAGTGTTAGCTTCTCCAACAGGCTAACATCAGTGTTAGCTTCTCCAACAGGCCAACATCAGTGTTAGCTTTTCCAACAGGTTAACATCAGTGTTAGCTTCTCCAACAGGCCAACATCAGCGTTCGCTTCTCCAACAGGTTAACATCAGTGTTAGCTTCTCCAACAGGCTAACATCAGTGTTAGCTTCTAACAGGTTAACATCAGTGTTACCTTCTCCAACAGGCCAACATCAGAGTTCGCTTCTCCAACATGCTAACTACAGTGTTAGCTTCTCCAACAGGTTAACATCAGTGTTAGCTTCTAACAGGTTAACATCAGTGTTACCTTCTCCAACAGGCCAACATCAGTGTTAGCTTCTAACAGGTTAACATCAGTGTTAGCTTCTCCAACAGGTTAACATCAGTGTTAGCTTCTCCAACAGGCTAACATCAGTGTTAGCTTCTAACAGGTTAACATCAGTGTTAGCTTCTAATAGGTTAACATCAGTGTTAGCTTCTCCAACAGGCTAACATCAGTGTTAGCTTCTAACAGGTTAACATCAGTGTTAGCTTCTAACAGGCTAACATCAGTGTTAGCTTCTCCAACAGGCTAACATCAGTGTTAGCTTCTCCAACAGGCCAACATCAGTGTTAGCTTTTCCAACAGGTTAACATCAGTGTTAGCTTCTCCAACAGGCCAACATCAGCGTTCGCTTCTCCAACAGGTTAACATCAGTGTTAGCTTCTCCAACAGGCTAACATCAGTGTTAGCTTCTAACAGGTTAACATCAGTGTTACCTTCTCCAACAGGCCAACATCAGCGTTCGCTTCTCCAACATGCTAACTACAGTGTTAGCTTCTCCAACAGGTTAACATCAGTGTTAGCTTCTCCAACAGGCTAACATCAGTGTTAGCTTCTAACAGGTTAACATCAGTGTTAGCTTCTAACAGGCTAACATCAGTGTTAGCTTCTAACAGGCTAACATCAGTGTTAGCTTCTAACAGGCTAACATCAGTGTTAGCTTCTCCAACAGGTTAACATCAGTGTTAGCTTCTCCAACAGGCTAACATCAGTGTTAGCTTCTAACAGGTTAACATCAGTGTTACCTTCTCCAACAGGCCAACATCAGCGTTTGCTTCTCCAACATGCTAACTTCAGTGTTAGCTTCTCCAACAGGTTAACATCAGTGTTAGCTTCTCCAACAGGCTAACATCAGTGTTAGCTTCTAACAGGCTAACATCAGCGTTCGCTTCTCCAACAGGTTAACATCAGTGTTAGCTTCTAACAGGCTAACATCAGTGTTAGCTTCTCCAACAGGCTAACATCAGTGTTAGCTTCTCCAACAGACTAACATCAGTGTTAGCTTCTCCAACAGGCTAACATCAGTGTTAGCTTCTAACAGGTTAACATCAGTGTTAGCTTCTCCAACAGGCTAACATCAGTGTTAGCTTCTAACAGGTTCACATCAGTATTAGCTTGTCCAACAGGCCAACATCAGCGTTCGCTTCTCCAACATGCTAACATCAGTGTAAGCTTCTAACAGGTTCACATCAGTGTTAGCTTCTCCAACAGGTTAACATCAGTGTTAGCTTCTCCAACAGGCTAACATCAGTGTTAGCTTCTAACAGGTTAACATCAGTGTTAGCTTCTCCAACAGGCTAACATCAGTGTTAGCTTCTAACAGGTTCACATCAGTATTAGCTTGTCCAACAGGCCAACATCAGCGTTCGCTTCTCCAACATGCTAACATCAGTGTAAGCTTCTAACAGGTTCACATCAGTGTTAGCTTCTCCAACAGGTTAACATCAGTGTTAGCTTCTCCAACAGGCTAACATCAGTGTTAGCTTCTCCAACAGTCTAACATCAGTGTTAGCTTCTAACAGGTTAACATCAGTGTTAGCTTCTCCAACAGGCTAACATCAGTGTTAGCTTCTCCAACAGTCTAACATCAGTGTTAGCTTCTAACAGGTTAACATCAGTGTTAGCTTCTAACAGGCTAACATCAGTGTTAGCTTCTAACAGGTTAACATCAGTGTTAGCTTCTCCAACAGGTTAACATCAGTGTTAGCTTATCCAACAGGCTAACATCAGTGTTAGCTTCTAACAGGTTAACATCAGTGTTACCTTCTCCAACAGGCTAACATCAGCGTTTGCTTCTCCAACATGCTAACTTCAGTGTTAGCTTCTCCAACAGGTTAACATCAGTGTTAGCTTCTCCAACAGGCTAACATCAGTGTTAGCTTCTCCAACAGGCTAACATCAGTGTTAGCTTCTCCAACAGGCTAACATCAGTGTTAGCTTCTCCAACAGGCTAACATCAGTGTTAGCTTCTAACAGGTTAACATCAGTGTTAGCTTCTCCAACAGGCTAACATCAGTGTTAGCTTCTCCAACAGGTTAACATCAGTGTTAGCTTCTAACAGGCTAACATCAGTGTTAGCTTCTCCAACAGGCTAACATCAGTGTTAGCTTCTCCAACAGGCTAACATCAGTGTTAGCTTCTAACAGGTTCACATCAGTGTTAGCTTCTCCAACAGGCTAACATCAGTGTTAACTTCTCCAACAGGCTAACATCAGTGTTAGCTTCTCCAACAGGCTAACATCAGTGTTAGCTTCTCCAACAGGCTAACATCAGTGTTAGCTTCTCCAACAGGCTAACATCAGTGTTAGCTTCTCCAACAGGCTAACATCAGTGTTAGCTTCTCCAACAGGCTAACATCAGTGTTAGCTTCTAACAGGTTAACATCAGTGTTAGCTTCTCCAACAGGTTAACATCAGTGTTAGCTTCTAACAGGCTAACATCAGTGTTAGCTTCTCCAACAGGCTAACATCAGTGTTAGCTTCTAACAGGTTCACATCAGTGTTAGCTTCTCCAACAGGCTAACATCAGTGTTAACTTCTCCAACAGGCTAACATCAGTGTTAGCTTCTCCAACAGGCTAACATCAGTGTTAGCTTCTCCAACAGGCTAACATCAGTGTTAGCTTCTAACAGGTTCACATCAGTGTTAGCTTCTCCAACAGGCTAACATCAGTGTTAACTTCTCCAACAGGCTAACATCAGTGTTAGCTTCTCCAACAGGCTAACATCAGTGTTAGCTTCTCCAACAGGCTAACATCAGTGTTAGCTTCTAACAGGTTCACATCAGTGTTAGCTTCTCCAACAGGCTAACATCAGCGTTAGCTTCTCCAACAGGTTAACATCAATGTTAGCTTCTTTTAGATGCTGACAGGACATCAAATATTTGCCTAAAGTAAAGATGGGAAAGAAAACGGATGAGTCACTCTGTGGAGGTGGGCGTGGTCCAGGTGCACTTTACTGTGAGTGTTTGAGCCGAATAAAGACGGGCTTGGATCCAGAACTGTGTGTGGTTCCTGCTGAGATGACCCACGGTAGCACTTGAAAGGCTCCACACTCATCAAACCTTCTAACATCAGTACTGCTGAACTTTGCCTGAAGTTCTGACCTGATGGGGCGACACATTATAATAATGTAAATGTTCATCTGTCAGTCAGAACTACACCAGCTGATTCATCAACTACATCATCTGATTTATCAGCTACATCAGCTGATTCATCAGCTACATCAGCTGATTTATTTCTGAGTGAACACTTGTTGCCGTCATTTAAACTCACAAAACCTCATTTTGAAATTCATGTGAGATCTCAATGTTTCCAAAATGACCTCAATGTGAAGAAAACATAAAAAACATGAAGTCTTTGAATGTTTCACTGTGTGGAGACCGGACGTACTGACAGATGCTGTGAGACAGAAAACTGACGACCTTTAAAGGAGCAGACTGTAGTTTTTATGTAGAAATGTTGATGAGAAGAGAAACATCTTCAGTGACTGAAACAAGCTAAAGAAACAAACTCTCTGTTTTCATGACAGAAGGTGCAGAGAAGCAACATTAGGAGCGACGTGGTCTCGTTTCTTGGACCTCGTTAGTAACCAGGCAACAGCGTTTTGGACGAGCTGTAATGACACATTACACTGTGATGATCATAAGTTTAAATGTGTCCAGGACAGGCAGTGAAGAAGTTTATAATGAACACGAGCATCAGTTTGAATCAGTTTGTACAAAGAAAAGATCATCACTAAAGATTCATTTTGACATTTACAGATGTTTCATAACATAATAAATGCTAACAAGAGCATTTCATGGCTTCCACAGAAATGTAGTGATGGATACAGTTTGTGTTCAAATCAGGAGCTGAATGCTTTTTTCTTTGTGATTTGCCTCTTTACTATGACAGCCATCAGCTGATTCAAGTCTCTCACCAAAGTTCATTCTAATGACAGCTGAGGCTTCATTTCATTAATGACTTGACATGAAAATGCAAAACAACATTTACTTTTTTCCATTCAAGCTTTTCTCTTCCCCATTTTGAGTTTCATGTTTGATGTTGATGTGATGTCCTTCGTCTTATTTCATCAGCAGTTTTCATTTCATCTTTAGTTTCAGCTTTCACTTCCAGCATTTCCATTTTAAATTTCCCTTTTCTCATGTCCTCACTTCACATTTTCACATCATCATTTCCATTTTAAATTTCCAGTTTTAAAGTTGAGTTCAGGCCTAATTCTTCCTAGTAGGGCAGTAAAATGATCTTTTTCATTTTCTATTTGAATTATGAGCCAAAATATCTTCCGTCCAGAGGACAGTGTGACTCTGAAACTGCACCATGTTTAGATGGAAACCATCAGCGGACTAATGCTTCCTCTTCTTCATGAACCATGTATGTAGCCTGTAGTTGACTCTGTAACACAGCTGAGGTGGATGAGGAAACAAGAGATGAACTACGAGCTCAGCAGTCTGTGCATTTCTGCTCCTGGATGTGTGTGATGAACTCTCACTAGGTGTTTGTAAAGACGGCTCGTGTTTCCACTCGTACGTGCAGAAGACTTGTTGCACTTGTGGCTCCGAGCATCATCCACAGCGACTCCAGTGGAGTTTAACCAGACTGTGGAGCTCAGTGTCATCAGAGCAGGTCTGAATGAATCATCAGTGTCAGTCCTGTACAAAACAGTTCAAAATGAGCTCCACCTCAACAACTCCAACAGGAACATCATGTTTTCACATTAATGACTGAGTCACAATCATCTAATGAACTGATGACAGTAACCTGAAGGTTCCTGTAACTGTCAACAGTTGAGTCTGTTCAGGAGGAGACTCTCCGTCCTACAGACGACACAGAGACACTGAGGAAACAGACCAGAACCCAAACCCAGGATAAAGAGGTTCAGTGAAGGTGGTGTTGAAGGTGTGGAGGTGGATCAGTGTGTCAGAGGAGACTCTGTAGAAGGACAGAGTGCCAGCAGGACAGTCCACATACACTGCTACTCTACCAGAGAAGGGGGAGGTGATGGATGTTGATCTGTTATTGTGTCTGACAGAGTAACGACCACCATAAGAGCAGATCAGACTCCACGACTGATCATTGGCTCCAAACTCACAGTCCTCTGTGTCTCCTCTCCTGCTGATTCCTCTGTAACTCACTGATATATAAACTCCTCCTCCCCACTCGACCTCCCAGTAACAGCGACCAGTCAGACCAGTTCTACACAGCAGCTGAGGACAGTCAAACCTCTCTGGATGATCAGGATACGACTGATCCTCCTCCACATACATCATCTCCCTGTTGTTGTCAGACAGTCCGATCTCTCTGTTGACTGTGTTTGTGTCGACTGTGAGCTCACAGGAATCTGATGGAGAGAAAAAGACACAACACAGCTGCAGTTATTAATCTGTCATCAGTCTGATGATGACATCACACATCTGAACCAGTGATGTCACAGTCTGATGATGACATCACAGGTGTGAATGAGTGATGTCATCAGTGTGAAGCTGCTTTGTTTTCATGAATCAAAGTAAAAACACACTCACACTTCCTCAGACCTGGTGTCAACCATCGGACTCCAGCAGGCTCCACCCTGAAAGGAGGAGGAGGAGGAGGAGGAGGAGGAGGAGGAGGAGGAAGAGGAGGAGGAGGTGTAGGAGGAGGAAGAGGAGGGGGAGGAGGAGGAGGTGTAGGAGGAGGAAGAGGAGGGGGAGGAGGAGGAGGAGGAGGAGGAGGAGGAGGAGGAGGGGGAGGAGGAAGAGGATGAGGAGGAGGAGGAGGGAAGAGGAGGAGGAGGAGGAGGGGGAGGAGGAGGAGGAGGTGTAGGAGGAGGGGAGGAGGAGGAGGAGGAGGAGAAGGAGGAGGAAGGGGAGGGGGAGGGGGAGCAAGAGGAGGAGGAGGGGGAGGAGGAGGAGGAGGAGGAGGAGGAGGGAAGAGGAGGAGGAGGAGGAGGGGGAGGAGGAGGAGGAGGTGTAGGAGGAGGGGAGGAGGAGGAGGAGGAGGAGAAGGAGGAGGAAGGGGAGGGGGAGGGGGAGCAAGAGGAGGAGGAGGAGGAGGACGAGGAGGGGGAGGGGGAGCAAGAGGAGGAGGAGGAGGAGGACGAGGAGGGGGAGGGGGAGCAAGAGGAGGAGGAGGAGGAGCAAGAGGAGGAGGAGGAGGAGGGGGAAGAGGAGGAGGGTGAAGAGGAGGAGGGGGAGGAGCAAGAGGGGAGTAGAAGGAGGAGGAGGACGAGGACGAGGAGCAAGAGCAGGAGGAGGAGGAGGAGGAAGAAGAGGATGAGGAGGGGGACGAGGAGCAAGAGCAAGAGCAAGAGCAAGAGGAGGAGGAGGAAGAGGAGGAGGAGGGGAAGGAGGAGGAGGGGGACAAGGAGCAAGAGGAGCAAGAGGAGGAGGAGGAGGGGGGAGGAGCAAGAGGGGGAGGGGGAGCAAGAGGAGGAGGAGGAGGAGGACGAGGAGGGGGAGGGGGAGCAAGAGGAGGAGGAGGAGGAAGAGGAGGAGGGGGAGGAGCAAGAGGGGAGGAGAAGGAGGAGGAGGGGGAGGACGAGGAGCAAGAGCAGGAGGAGGACAAGGAGGAGGAGGAGGAAGAGGAGGATGAGGAGGGGGACGAGGAGCAAGAGCAAGAGCAAGAGGAGGAGGAGGAGGAAGAGGAGGAGGGGGACAAGGAGCAAGAGGAGCAAGAGGAGGAGGAGGACGAGGAGCAAGAACAAGAGGAGGAGGAGGAGGAGGGGGACGAGGAGCAAGAGGAGGAAGAGGAGGACGCAGGAGGAAGAGGAGGAGGAGGAGGGGGACAAGGAGCAAGAGGAGCAAGAGGAGGAGGAAGAGGAAGAGGAGGATGAGGAGGAGGGGGACGAGGAGCAAGAGCAGGAGGAGGACAAGGAGGAGAAGGAGGAGGAAGAGGAGGGGGAGGAGGGGGAGGAGGAGCAAGAGAAGCAAGAGGAGGAAGAGGAGTAGGAGGACGAGGAGCAAGAGCAGGAGGAGGAAGAGGAGGGGGGAGGAGGAGGAGGAGGAGGATGAGGAGGAGGAGGGGGACGAGGAGCAAGAGGAGGTGGAGGACAAGGAGGAGAAGGAGGAGGAGGGGAAGGAGGAGGAGGGGGACGAGGAGCAAGAGCAGGAGGAGGAAGAGGAGGGGGGGAGGAGGAGGAGGAGGAGGAAGAGGAGGAGAAGGTGGAGGAGGAAGAGGAGTAGGAGGACGAGGAGCAAGAGCAGGAGGAGGAAGAGGAGGGGGGGAGGAGGAGGAGGAGGAGGAAGAGGAGGAGAAGGTGGAGGAGGAGGAGGGGGACGAGGAGCAAGAGGAGCAAGAGGAGGAGGAGGAAGAGGATGAGGACGAGGAGGAGGAGGGGGACGAGGAGCAAGAGGAGCAAGAGGAGGAGGAGGAAGAGGATGAGGACGAGGAGCAAGAGGAGGTGGAGGACAAGGAGGAGAAGAAGGAGGAGGAGGGGGACAAGGAGCAAGAGGAGGAGGAGGAGGAGGAGGAGGAGGAGGAGGAGCAAGAACAAGAGGAGGAGGAGGAGGAGGAGGGGGACGAGGAGCAAGAGGAGCAAGAGCAGGAGGAGGAAGAGGAGGAGGCAGGAGGAAGAGGAGGAGGAGGAGGGGGACAAGGAGCAAGAGGAGCAAGAGGAGGAGGAGGAGGAGGAAGAGGAGGATGAGGAGGAGGACGACGACGAGGAGCAAGAGGAGCAACAGGAGGAGGAGGAAGAGGAGGATGAGTAGGGGGACGAGGAGCAAGAGGAGCAAGAGCAGGAGGAGGAGGAGGAGGAAGAGGGGGGAGGAGCAAGAGGAGGACAAGGAGGACGAGGAGGAGGAGGAGGAGGGAGGAGCATGGACACAGAAACACACATACACACACACAGACACACACACACACACACACACACACACACACACACACACAGTGTTTGGATCAGAACATATCAGGATGTGAGAGGAGGCGGAGCCTCTTCTCCTGAGCTGTGGGAGGTGTCAGGGTCAGAACAGAACTCATATGAGGGGCAGTTCTCTTTTTCTTCACTTTAATCTTTATTGATATTGTCACAGAGTAACAACCAACAAACACAACCAGCAGGAACATTCACTGCTTGGGAAGTGTCTTGTATTAAACACTCTCAAAAATGTGTTTGTCTGTTAATCATCATTCCAGTCCCATGTCCTCATTTTGAGTCTAAAAGTGTCCATTTTGTCCATTTCCTGTCAAACTGTGCTTCTTGGAGTCTCAGTTTATGTGTCAGTGTCTCCATCACAAAGATCTCCTCGACAGCTGCAGCCATTGGATCTCCGTTGGCGCTGCTTCCTCACCTCCTTGCCTGGTGTTTGCTTTGTTGCTTGCTACTAGCAGTATTTTAATCAGATATACATCATGTGCCAAAACCTTTTCCTTCCACAGTTTACATAAGTGGAGCACCAAACTACTTTTGGGACCTCGTATCCTAATATTAGCTGCAGTACCTTACATACCATTTCCCACAATACACTTATTTTGTTACATGTCCAGAGAACATGAGAACGATGGACATGGTCAGACCCACATTCTCTCCAACACTTCTGATGACTGCAGCTGCCTGCTTTTCATTTTCGGTGTAATAAAGAAACAGATCAGATTCTTCCATGAGAATTCCCTCCAGATTCATGAATTGGTGGATGAATGGTGAGTCTTCCACATATCATGCCAACTTTCTTCTCAAGTTTCTACATGAGTTCTTCTTCCCATGTCACCTTGATATATTCAGTTGAATGACTGTCGTTAGTGCTCATCCTTGATATAATGCTGAAGTTATTCTTCTGTCACTTTCCTGGTTTGCTTTCATTATGATTTGGATGACACCATTCATCTCTTTGGAAGAATCTGCTGGATTTCCTCTTTGTAATATTCCTTTAGTTGAAGATATCTGTAGATTTCATGAGCTCCAGATTCATACTTTCTTCTCAGGTTTTCAAAACTCTCCAGCCTCCCTTCCTTCACCAGAACACACCAAGCTGTTATTCCTTTTTAACCATTGCTTAAATCCTTGATCAGACTTCACAGGCAGGACATTTCTATCGTCTGCTGCCCATTTTAATATATTCACATCTTTCTGTATCTTAGATATTTACAATACTTTAAACCACAGGTCTAACGTGTGAACTGTTATTGGATCCATATTCATTTTGACTTCCTTGTGTAGTTTATTGTCTCCGATCATATTTTGAATTGGGATTTGGTTCACTTCTCTTTCTATATCTTTCCATGTCGCTGTGAATTCTGACTTACACCAACAGTACACAGGTCTCAGCTGAGCAGCATAATAGTATTCCCTTCATTTTGGGAGGCTCGTACCACCTCTCTCTCTCTTTGGGGAGCTGAAGAGCTCTGGACCTGACTCTAGGTCTATTTCACATCCAAGTTGTTATAATTTGCTGTACACAGGTCAGAGATGCTTTCAGTGATCTTCACACACAAACAATGAATTGACTTTAGATTTCAGTTAAGGTCGTATGACTCTCTGATCACTTTTGTTGGAGTACAATTGAGTGATAAAATCTGGGTTTTGGAAACATTTATCTTATACCCTGACAGATCGCCATATGTTTCTAGAAGCTTCATCAAATTAGGGAGCGTTGTATTTGGTTGTCTGAGGAAAGTGATGATGTCATCAGCGAAAAGCCCAATTTTATGTTCTCCTCCTCCAGTTGTGACCCTTTAAGTTCTTGGTTTTCTCGTACTGCTCGAGCTAAGGGCTCAATAAAAATCACAAACAAGGTCGGAGACAAACAGCCTCCCTGTCTGGTCGATCTCTGCAGATATATCTTCTCAGTCAGATCTCCATTCATTTGAATTCTAGCAGAAGGTTTTTGGTAGAGTGTTTTAATCAGTTGTATTGATTTATTATTGAATCCGAATCGTTCTAATATCTGATAAAGAAACTTCCAGTGAACACAATCGAATGCCTTTTCAGCGTCAATGCTAACAACACTGTACTTTGTTTTTCTCTTTGTCTTTGCTAATTATGTGTAAAGTTGGTCTGATGCTGTCTTGGGTTTGACGGCCTGATATGAATCCTGTTTGATCTTCATCTATTAATTCTGCTATGAAGGTGTTTATTCTTTTAGAGATAATTGACGTATATAGTTTATAATCTTTATTTAGTATTGAGATCGGTCTGTAGCTTTCACATCTGTCCCTCTCCTTTCCTGGTTTTGGGATGATTGAAATGATTGCTTCTGCCCACGTTGGTGGTATTTTGCTTTCTTTGAGGGTCCAGTTAAAAGAGGTCTGGAGGGCTGGTAACAGTTCCTCCTTATAAATCTTATAGCATTCTGCAGGGTAGCCATCGCTCCCTGGAGATGTATTGAATTTATTGCTTGGATAATGTCTTCCCTTGTAATGTCTGCTGTGAGTCTCTCATTTTGGTAAGTGCCAATCGACGGAAGATCAAGTTGATTTAAGAAGGTCCTCATTTCTTCTTCATTTGCAGCAGTTGGTTGTGTATATAGATTTTCACAGAACCTCTGGAATACTCTTTCTATATCTTCTGGTTCATGTATCGTCTGTTTTTGGGTCCTTAATTTTATGTTTGCTATTTATTGCTAGCTGTTTTCGTATTCGTTTTGCTAGGAGTTTTGTTGCTCTGGGACCAGTTTCATAATAATTTTGCTTCAAAAATATGATCTTCTTTCCATATTCATCCAACAATATCTCATTTATCTTCGTTTTAGTATCCTTAATTTGTTTGTATGTTTTTGGGTCGTTTGTTTGATGATATTGTTGCTCTAATTCTCTCAATCTTATAGAGTGGTTCTGGTTCGCTTCTCTTCTAAGTCTTTTTATTAAAGTGGTTTTAGCTATTAACTTTCCCCGGACAACCACTTTTATGGCATCCCAAACAATATACGGGTCGACTTCTCTATTGTCCTCCATATAATGCCTAATTTCCTTTTTTGATTCTTCCACCAACCCTTTATTATTCAGTATTCCTACATTAAGTCTCCAGATTGTTTGTCTTTTTCTGGCATTTAGATGTATTTTTAAAAACAGGCTGTTATGATCTGATATATCTGCCCCTCCAATTTTACACTCGGACACTCTGTACCTATCACCTATATTTAGATAGAAGTAATCAGTTCTTGGGTGTACACTGTGTGTTGCCGAATAATGTGTGAAATCTTTTTCAAGGTTGAGATTCCTGTGGTGGCAATCTAACCACAAAACTGCCACTTGAGGGAATCTGAAGTCGTTTCCACTGTGTCGTTGTGCAAAAGATGAGCTCTGCCATGACGTATGCGTTTTTCCGTTTATTTTATGCAGAGAAAAAATATTTACAGAAAACCAGCTGTGTTGAATGACTGAACTGAAACCAACGTGTAAATATGAAAGAAAACCGAAAAGACTAACGTTATGATATAACAGAAAACATCTCGGATGAACACACACACAAACGAACGGTTGAAAAACTGTGTGGCTTCTGTGATCCTAATTCCCCTCCACCTGTTCACCGGTGACTCCCCGATACAGACTACGTTACCACCGTGATTCCCTGTCTATGCCCCCTGGTGCGCAGGTGGACAAGCTACACTGCTATTTACATGACTCACCAAAGACATACACAACATAACATATTCACACATCAAAATTGGCGACAACAATTCCTCCAGATGTCGATCGTTCCCATTTCTTCTGAGGATAGCTTTACTCATTCTGACATGTGTTTTTCATTTCCTTTTAAACTGGTTGTATAGACAGTGGTTCATGACTATGTTGAAGTCCTCCCACAAATTAAAATACCTTCTGGTTCTGTTGCTGTAACATTAAATAAGGATTTGAAGAAGTGCTTGTTGCTTTCTGGAGGTGCATGTACATTTATCAATGTGACAGGTTCAGTCTCTAGTTTTCCCTTGACTAGTACACATCTTCCCTCTTTATCCTTCATTTCCTTTTCACTAACAAATGTAGTTGTAATTGGAATTAGTATCATAACTCCTCTTTTACGTCCTTGTTAATATGAACTGTAATATGAATTTTTAAATTGTACGTGTTCTGTTTGGGACCGGTGGGTTTCCTGTAACAATATGACATGCTGTTTTCCTTTTTTCAATTTTGTTCAGACCATTCCTCTCTTCTTAGGTGTATTTAGACCATTTACATTTTAGGACATTATCTTTAAATCGTTGCTTACCATTTTGCTTCCATAATGTGTGTGCATCTTTTCCCAAGCAGCTGAACATAAACGTGAACAAAAACAAAATTAAGAACACTGTGAACTATGTGGGACTTCCATATGGGGGTTATTCTTCTCTTCTCCACCAGGTCCCTGTTGGTGGGTGGATGGGAAATCCTCTTCTGTGAGGGCCCATCCATAGACCCAGAGCTGTGTCCATATAACGGCGTCAAACCCAGTCTGGACCTGTCCAACCTTGTTGGTGTTTTATATATGTTGAAGTCAAATAAATGAAGCCGTCCGTATTTTCTTGCAGCGCTATTAGTTCTTTCACTATCGGGGCGTCAGTTGTCGGGTCTCCTCTGATATCCTTGCAACTTTTCCTTTGCCCGCTGTGCCGCCACATCCTGCCTGGACCCACCGCGTCCTGCTGGTTGCCATCCCCACGCCCGGGTCCACTCCTCCACAAGCCCCAAGTCTTCACTTGTGCTGAGTCAATCCCCTTGCTTTCATGTCCTCCACTGCGTCCCGCACGTTGTTGTAGGTCTTCACGCCTCTCCTTCAGTGTCTTCTTAATATTTTTGTACATATATCTCTACCAATGCTAGCAAGTCCCGCTCTCAGCGTTTCTGCCTGATCCAGCTAAAAGCTAAGCATCCGACCCGTCCGCCATCTTGCAGGAAGCCCGAGGGGCAGTTCTCTTTGCCTCAGGTGTTAACAGGAAGGTAGAGAGGCTGACAGTTACTGTCCAGTCAAACATCAAAGGGTCACTGCTTTGGTGAAGACATGATCAACACCTGTCATGAAGTGTGTAACAGCTGCTCTGTTGTTAGCTGACAGTATATAAGTCAGGACAGTGTGAAGACTGCAGAGACACTGTGGCTCTTCTCTCTGTGCTGCAGGTATTAAAGAGACAATTTCCCTCACAACACACACACCTCGTTATGTCTTTTGATAGAGCTAGGCTAGCAGTTTCCCCTGCTTCCAGTCTTTGTGCTAAGCTAGGCTAACCATGTCCTGGACTTCTCTCTGTACAGAGATGAAGCTGATTCTATCCTGGTGAAGAGGACAAAAAGGGATTTTTCACAAAATGACAGACAGATCCTTTAACATGCAGAGATCTGTTCAAACTCAGTTATTACCAAGAAACAATGATCATGTTTGTTCCTGGAGATGTTCTCCTCCTACACAAGTATCTCCTCTTCATGTTGAACCAGTGTTCATGTTCTGATAAAAGGAAAAAGGCTTCTTACATGTATCACTGTTCATATCACACTCATACTCATCAGACTCTTCCTCCTCCATCACACTGACTCTTCATACCTGAGAGTGTCCAGTCTCCAGTCTGGATCCTTCAGTCCAGCCGACAGCAGTTTCTCTCCCGAGTCTCCTGGATGATTGTAGCTCAGGTCCAGCTCTGTCAGATGGGAGGGGTTGGAGCTCAGAGCTGAGGCCAGAGAAGCACAGCCTTCCTCTGTGATCAGACAGCCTGACAGCCTGCAGACACACAGAACAACACACATGGCAGATCATCTGAGGAGACTGATGAGTCAGATACAAGAACAGATTGTCTCCAAATAAATTAACTATTCTCCTCATTAACTAATCATCAGTAAACAGAGTCCAGCAGAGGCTGATAAGTATATGTTTCACTTCTCATAATAACAGTAAACATCTCTAATTTTTTGTGCTTCAGCAAAACACCAAATAATCTTCTGCATCCCCTGAAGAGGATCCAACCTGCAGTGGCGAATCTTCAAGGCCTTCAAGGTATTCAGAGAAGGCCCTGGAATCCTCAGATGAAAAAGATACGTATCTTATTAATTCTGTAAATAAGATAAAATTACGCCGACTTGTTTCTGTAGTTTTCTGTCCACACACTGAGCGGTTTTGTGTTGGAAGAAATTCAACCAATCAGATATTTTTCTACGGTGTCTCTGGGGAGAATATCCTCCATCCAGGGTATTCTATTTCCTTTACAGAATGCCCTGACATTAAACGTAGTGAGAGTGTACATTTGGATTGACAATCTGATCAACTAATCATATTTGGATTTGGAGCCAATGGGCGTATTCTTTAAGATTTTCTACGGCTCCAGGGTATTCTGGAAGGCCCGCTTGCTCAGTCACGCGAGACCTAGCTTAACTAGTGAGTTGTGATTGATAGCCAACGTTGAAAATGGCATCAGGTGGAGATGATATTGATACAGCAGGTGGAGATGATAGTGATGCAGCAGGTGGAGATGATATTGATACAGCAGGTGGAGATGATAGTGATACAGCAGGTGGAGATGATAGTGATACAGCAGGTGGAGATGATAGTGATACAGCAGGTGGAGATGATAGTGATACAGCAGGTGGAGATGATAGTGATGCAGCAGGTGGAGATGATAGTGATGCAGCAGGTGGAGATGATAGTGATGCAGCAGGTGGAGATGATATTGATACAGCAGGTGGAGATGATATTGATACAGCAGGTGGAGATGATATTGATACAGCAGGTGGAGATGATATTGATACAGCAGGTGGAGATGATACTGACGCGAATTTATTGTCAGTGCCCTTTTCAAGACGACTGTTTAATGAAATTATTGAAAAATTCATCCAAAAGGACAGGAGGATGGATTTCATCTTCAGGTGAACGTCACTGGTGAGTGGAACTGATTTTTATTGCTGGTTCTGCTACAGTGTTGCATCTTGAAGGCCCAGTTCTGATAGGCATCCCAGTGACCACTCTGAGAATGAAAATGCTTTCCCACGTTAGTCTTAAAATTAGCTACGTTTTTTACTTTTATCTACATTATTTTAATTAGTTACAAGACAAGACAGCTGGTTTTGTTTAGGCAGATAAAACGTGATTGAAAAGTTTAAATTTAGATGTTATTCAGATGTTTATTCTTTAATTACAAAATATATTCTAAACCAAACTATATTTACACAGTTGGATGTTTATGTTGTTCTTTGTATTTTTATTTTAATAAACTACAATCTAAAGTTTTACCACTGATCCCTCTGGCTTCTTCAGGCTTCAGGATATTCTTCAGAATGGCAGAATTATGAAATTATATATTATGATGAATATTGATAGTGATCAATATGGAAAACAATGATTTAGATAATATGTTTTTGCCGTATCTCACAGCCCTTCTTTGCTGTATGTTATGTTTGTTTTTCTTGAGATGACTTTTGGTCCAGATACATATTAAGAATATTTGAAACTGTCTCTGATAATAATTTAACAACAAAAGCAAAAACAAGAGAAAATGATGAAAAATTCTTGTGGAAAGTAATTCTCTGAGTCTGGACACTACCTCCACAGTAAAGTTAAATGTATTTTGACAAATTAAATGAGCAGACACATTACTACAGGTTAGCTGGCTGTCTACTTATATAAATCAGATTTGAAATGGTCATCAGTTGAATGGGTTAATGAATCCTGACCTGAGACTCTCCAGTGTACAGTCAGGACTCTTCAAACCACCAGACAACAGCTTCACTCCTGAATCCTGCAGGTTGTTGTTACTCAGGTCCAGCTCTCTCAGACTGGAGGACTGAGAGCTGAGAACTGAGGACAGAGCTTCACAGCTTCTCTCCGACAGGTTACAGCCACTCAGCCTGGAGAGACAACAGCAAGGAAACAAATAATACATTTTCATTCGTATCTCCTGCTGAAAAACAGCAGATAGTATTTATTCATCAATAACTTCTACTTACAGAGCTTTGTTGGAGGCTTTGACCACTGGCAGCAGCCTCAGTAGAGCCTCCTCTGAAGCAGAGTATTTCTTCAAGTCAAACACGTCCAGATCTTCTTCTGATGACAGTAAGATGAAGACCAGAGCTGACCACTGAGCAGGAGACAGTTTATCTGAGGATAGACATCCTGAACTCAGGGACTGTTGGATCTCCTCCACTAGAGAATCATCATTCAGTTCATTCAGACAGTGGAACAGATTGATGCTTTTCTCTGGAGACAGATTCTCACTGATCTTCTTCTTGATGAACTGGACTGTTTCCTGGTTGGTCTGTGATATACTTCCTTTCTGTGTCAGCAGACCTTGTAGGAGATTCTGATTGGTCTGCAGTGAAAGACCCAGCAAGAAGCGGAGGAACAAGTCCAGGTGTCCATTTGGACTCTGTAAGGCCTCGTCCACAGCACTCTGGCAGAGGTGTGTCTCTGCAGATTCTTCTGTTCTTGTTTCAGACGTCTTGGATCTTGTTTGTTCTTCTGCCAGCAGATTGACTCCAGAGTTGATGAATGTCAGACGGACATAAAGAGCAGCCAAAAACTCCTGAACACTCAGATGGACGAAGCAGAACACTATGTCCTGGTACAGTCCACTCTCCTCTTTAAAGATCTGTGTGAACACTCCTGAGTACACTGAGGCTGCTGTGATATCGATGCCACACCCTGTCAGGTCTGATTCATAGAAGATCAGGTTTCCTTTCTGCAGCTGATCAAAAGCCAGTTTTCCCAGAGACTCAATCATTTTCCTGCTCTCTGGAGTCCAGTGTGGATCTGTCTCAGCTCCTCCATCATACTTGACGTTCTTCACTTTGGACTGAACCACCAGGAAGTGGATGTACATTTCAGTCAGGGTCTTGGGCAGCTGTCCTCCCTTTCTGGTCTTCAACACATCCTCCAGAACTGTAGCAGTGATCCAGCAGAAGACTGGTGTGTGGCACATGATGTGGAGGCTTCGTGATGTCTTGATGTGGGAGATGATTCTGCTGGCCTGGTCTTCATCTCTGAATCTCTTCCTGAAGTACTTCTCCTTCTGTGGGTCAGTGAACCCTCTGACCTCTGTCACCATGTCAACATACTCAGGAGGGATCTGTTTGGCTGCTGCAGGTCGTGTGGTTATCCAGAGGCGAGCAGAGGGAAGCAGGTTTCCCCTGATGAGGTTTGTCAGCAGCACATCCACTGAGGTGGATTTTGTGGCATCAGTCAGGATCTCAGTGTTGTGGAAGCACAGAGGAGGTCGACACTCATCCAGACCGTCAAAGATGAACACAACCTGGAACTCTTCAAAGCTGCAGATTTCTTTGGTTTCTGTGAAGAAGTAATGAACAAGTTCCACCAAGCTGAACTTTTTCCCTTTCAGCACATTCAGCTCTCTGAAAGTGAATGGAAATGTGAACTGTATGTCCTGGTTGGCTTTGTCTTCAGCCCAGTCCAGAGTGAACTTCTGTGTTAAGAGTGTTTTCCCGATGCCAGCCACTCCCTTTGTCATCACTGTTCTGACTGGTTCATTTCTTCCAGGTGAGGCTTTAAAGACGTCTTCTTGTCTGATTTTTGTTTCTGGTCTGTCTGGTTTCCTGGATGCTGTTTCAATCTGTCTGACCTCATGTTCATCATTGACCTCTGCAGTCCCTCCCTCTGTGATGTAGAGCTCTGTGTAGATCTGATTCAGAAGGGTTGGGTTTCCTGCTTTAGCGATCCCCTCAAACACACACTGGAACTTCTTCTGCAGGTTAGATTTAAGTTTACGTCGACAAACTGGAACAAGATGTCCTGATTGAGCAAAAGACAAATAAGATTCATTAATAAATTATAGATTAAATATTTCAACATTTTACTTCCTCAAAGAATCAGTATATGAAGATATTTTTGTCCATGTGTTAAGATTTCAGTAAACGTCTCATTGATCCAACATGTTAAATCTTTAGAGAAATCCTCTTACTGCTCTGCAGACAGTCAACCAGATCCTCCTGCTTCATTCTCCTCAGGAAGTTCAGTGTGATCTTCAGAAATGCCTCTCTGCTGCTCCTCTTCTGCTCTTCATCTTCACCATCCAACACCTCCTCATCCTCATTCTGACTTTCTAAGCCTTCTGGGTAATCTGAACTCAGAGCCTTCTGGATCTTCTTCAGCTCGTTCTTCACGAAACTGACAATGTTGTCCTCCAGCAGCTGGAACAGAATATTATATGAATGAGACGATCAAACTAAAATCATGGAACCAAACATCCGATCCATGTTGGACAGACTGACAACCCACTCATGTATTAAGCAGAATGGAGATTATTATGAACACCACAGATGTAAAAGTAGTTGTTGAACTCTGATTCCAAAAAAGTTAGGATGTTGTGTTAAACATATATAAAACTAAATGCAATGATTTCAGAGACGATGTATTTAATGTTGAGTAGGAGTCTCATCATCACTGATTTTTGCAAATGTATATTATTCTGCATTTGATGGCAGCAACAGGCAACAAGTTATGACAGGGGCAACTAAAGACTAAAGTTGCAGCAAAATGCTCCTAAAACACCTGTTTGGATCATTCCACAGGTAAACAGGCTAACTGGTAACAGGGGACTGTATCATGACTGGTATAAAAAGGACATCCACGAAAGGCTCAGTCGTTTCCAAGAAATGACGGGGCGAGGTTCAACACTTCAAACTGCGTGGACAAACAGTCTTCTACAGTCCATTGTAGCCGCTTGTGGACACCAGTGGTGACAAACTGGAGGAGGAGGCCTTTCTGGCTTGGTTAGCCCAGGGGTCTCCTGAAGCAGACAGGCCCAAAGTGGTCGCTATGAGGATCAGCACCACAATTCATGACCATCACCTACGGTCATCAATTGTGGGTACTTTCCTCTGTAGACTGGCATATCTGATGTGACCTGGGAATGACTGGGGATCCCCAGGAGGAGCTGGAAAGAGTTACTGGGAGAAGGACTAAGCAGGAATACAGTACTTAGCCTGCTGCCACCCGACCCTGGAAAAGCGGACACAGATGGATTGATGCATTCGTTTTTTATTTACCTTTAACACATTGTCCTACCTTTGTCTGGAATCAGGGTTGTACATGTACATACCATAAATATTGAGTTCAGGTGTGTTTGATGTTGCTGAGCAGACTGACCACTGGAAACCTCTGAGCTCTCCTGCTCGACTCTGTGGAGGAATCATGAAGAAATACATGAGATGCACAGATCGAACAGCCAGGTACCAGAATCAGCCAGTGTTTATCATGACAGGCTATGACCGGTGACCGGTCGATCAGTGTCAGATACATCTGATTCTGTACCGGTCACATTTACACACATGCCTCATGTTCAATGGATCACATATATTTCTCTGTTATGATTTAAAGCATTTTATATCTACTGAACTTTTTTGGACAGATCTACATGGTCACTTAATTCAATAGTTAATCACTCTAAAACAGCATGTTGAAGTGTCCTTGAGCAAAATACTGAACCCCAAATTGCTCCTGATGAGCAGTCGGCACCTCACATGGCAGCTTCTGCCATCAGAGTGTGAATGTGTGAATGTGACAAGTGTTGTAAAGCACTTTGAGCGGTCAGTAGACTGGAAAAACACTATAGAAATGCAAGTCCATTTACCATTTACCATCTTCTTGTTCTCTTCACAGAAGAGTTGGTCCACACTGTGAAAAGCTGGTTAGCAGCTACGAGTCAGGATAATCATCCAGTTAAAATAGTGATTCTGAGCTGTGAAGCTGGAAGTGACCAGTGGAAACACTGAAATCTCAAATATGATGGTAAGGTAATCTGACATATTGGGCTGTGATACTTGAATATATCAAACATATTCAATAAATCACCATAAGTCAAAGTGTTGCTGACAACATTGAATCAGATGGTTTCCCCTGACATTAACGTGTTGATGGTACTGCTGATCCCACTGTGAATCAACAGTTCAGTCTGAGTTCTGTACAGATTTCAGTTTACTGTGTTGGTTCAGCAGCTTGTCTGGTTTGGGCCGTTCAGCTCTTGTTGACCTCTATAATACTGTGGACAGCAATGCACAGCTCACACAAGCTAATACGATGCTACTTGTTCAGCACAAACTGGTGAGTCACAATAAACTTGCAGCAGGTGAAGTGAGTGAAACATGATGAAAACCAAAGAGAAACCCAGAGAGAAGTGGATCAAACAAACCTGAGGGTGATTTCACACTGAACTGTGTCAAATGAAGGACACAACTTCTTCTCTGAGCTACATGTTAGCAAACAGGAACAAGTTGGTCTGGTTGTTTCTGTCACACAATAAAATGTATTTTTCTCTTTTAGCTTGTTTGACACACCACACATGTTTGAGCTGAGGTAAAGGTTTGCACTGTCTCGTCTTTGAGCTCGGGCAGGAAATAGTGATCCATAACATTCTTCTCTGCATCGACAGACTCCTTCAAATCAACACTGGAAAATGATGATTTGATGGAGGAACTCTGTGGAATCAGGGTTAGCCTTCGTTAGCAGATAGCATCTGTTAGCCTCGGTGAAATGTGTTTTATACTCATGCAGTCATCAGACAACAGTCAGAACGAGTGTGTGGAGGAAAAGTTCAACTGGAGAGCAGAGCTGCAGACTGGTTATACTGGGCAGCTTTCAGATGTGACAATATAAATGTGAGTGAAGAAGAACGATGCTGAAAACAAACTGACAGCTTTAAAAAACTTCTCTGGATAATTAACAGTTAAAACATGAAGCAGTCACATTTTAATGATATTAACAGCTTACCTCTGTGCAGCAGAGGGCTGTTCTCCTTTAAAGTCAATGAGGCGATGGTTTGACCGGTCACTCTTAAAGGACACACAGCTGGGCTCAGGTCCAGGTCCAGGTCCAGGTCCAGCAGAGTCTGGTCTCCTATAGATGCTGTTAGACAGAGAAGAAGACCACCAGAGATTGAAATTCTCTTTTTATTCTTCAGACACAGAAGCTGCTGGAGAAACTAGCAGCTATCAACAAGAAAAGGATCAACACACCAGAGTTCAGTAAAACATGAAGCTGAATGATTTCAGTCTGTGGATCATCGCTTCATTTTCTCATCAAATATTGAACCAAACCAGAACAAAGTCACTGATTTACTGAATCCTGTCAAACAAGAGGTAAAAAAACAGTCCTTCAAGACACACAGCTGGTTCAGAACCAGGTTCTAGTTCCAGTTCAGCAGAATATGTGGTCTCGTTTATAAAAGTTGTGTACTTACGTCACGGGGCTGAAAAAGGCGTACGCCACTTTCTACACAGAACTTGTGATGTGTAAAAACAAAGCTGAAGGAAGAGCTGAGTGAACTAAACTGTAAGTTAACTCTGACCCATGTCCACACACATTTTGAAGACGAGGAAAACTTCAAATGACAGACTGTGAGCTGGTGAATTGTAGCCACAGAGTAGAAATTAAATTTGAGCCTCTCACACATTTAATTTCCCGTCAGAACGATGCTGAAAACAAACTGATATATATGTTTGACACGCCACACATATAGATATATAAGGTGATATTAACAGCTTACCTCTGTGCAGCAGAGGCCTGTTCTCCTTTAAAATCAATGAAGCGCTCGTTTGACCAGTCACTCTTAAAGGACACACAGCTGGGCTCAGGTCCAGGTCCAGGTCCAGGTCCAGGTCCAGGTCCAGGTCCAGGTCCAGGTCCAGCAGAGTCTGGTCTCTGCTGTTCTGGGCTTTAACACAACACACACAGAGCTTTGAGTGTGAATAATGATGGTGGAGTGATGTGAGTGGTGGACAGGTAGAGATGGTGGTCTCACCTCTGAGCTTCATGCTCCCCACACAGACTGGTTTTAGAGGGAGGGACTCTCTCCTCTCTGTCCTCACACTGATTCATGCTGCTCAGCTCACACACACTGTCGTCTGCAGAGGAAACACAGATCATTCATCTGCACATCAGCTCAATATTAACAGGCAACTATTCATTTCAACAGCAGCGGGCGTTGGTGATTAGCTGCAGGGTTGTGGGGCAGTGTGAGTTGGTCACTCCATAGTTTGTGTGATGTAACGTCGTGAACTTTAACCCCCACAGATCCAGAGGGTGACAGTATGCATCTCAAATCAGTCTGTCAAACTGAACAACGCAGGTGACGCTGCTATGTTGCTCTGCTACCAGCAGGCAGGTCCTTCGAGCGATCGATGATCCTCATCGACAAATTAAAAATAATATGAAACAACCAGGATGTGAAGCCGATCATCACATCAGTTTTAAACTGAAGCACAAGACCAAAGTGAGAGATCACAAGTGAAGCATCATGTTAGACTCTATTCTTTGTGTCTCTGCTGATTCATGCTGCTGATCACATCGACAGTTTACGTCACTGGCCGCCGCAACGTCACGTCAGGTTGCGTTTGTCCAAAGCTGATCGTGCTTCACCTTTCTAGCTGCAGCTGGCTTGGGTCAGAACCGAGCTGTAAGATGGGTGTGGTCCCACAGTGAGTACTGATGTGGTAATAGTAACGAGTAGTCCTGGGGGAGGACGCGGACGCGTTGACAGGCTGCGTGAGCCTGTCAACGCGTCCAACATGTCCAACGTGACGATGCGTCTGTGGTTGTCGCAGCTTCAACACATGTTGAACACGGGAAGAGAAGACGCAGCTGTCCTCAGATGCGCCTCTTTGTTCAGGCTTTCTCTGTGTAAAACAAACCTGATCTGTAGTTGGGCTCCTGTTTGAGGAAACGTGTCTGACCCTCAGTCGCTGTATGAACGTTGCTGACTGTTACTGAAGACGTAAACAGGAAACGGGAGAGTTGCTCTTCCTGTGATGTGTATCTCTAATAAACTTTTATTAAATACACTTACTCGTCCTTGCTTCCTGTTTGAGTAACATGCACCACATAGAAGAACTATGAACCCTCTTAAAAGAAAAAGGAAAAAGACAAATACGGGACACAAACTCATTGAGGGAACAAAAACTGTCCAGCATCAGAACCGATCCACTACACCAGACCAGAGATGGTGAGCTGTGAATGGCTGTAATTCACTGACAGCCAATTAGATCGCAGCATTTTTTTTGTCCAAGGTGCAGCATGTGACTGTCCCTGTCCATGGTGCTGAACTGCTGCATTAGTTATTTATACTTTGATATGTTAGGGAGGTTAAAACCTGTTCAGGTTGAAATATCTAATGTCTTTATAGAGAAATCTATAAAGGATACCCAAAGTATAGTGTGTGTTATCAGTTTAATGTGTAATATATGAGAGCACTAAAAGTCTTCAGCTGGTTCAGAAAGCTGCAGCTAGAGTCTGAACACATACAAGAACATCTGATCATATTACACTAATCCCAGCCTCACTGCATCGGCTCACAATCAATGTTTTATTAGATCATATTCAAACAACAACATCATCTAAGCTATCAAGCTAACATAAGCTATAAAAGGCTGAATGTGACAGAACGGCATCATAATGAAGTACTGTAGTGCTGCAGAGCAGCCCTGGACTACAACTCTTGTTCTTCTGATGTGAGACAACATGTTTGTTTGGATACAGACCCCAACGTAGGTCACATCATTGCAATGTAAATAGTTCTTTCAGTGAAAATGAAAAATATGATGCAAATATGAACACTGTCACTCATCATGACTTGTACTGCAATCACATTATCTGTCCAAAATAATGGCAATATGATTTTGATCTTCTGTGGATACTGGAATTGAAAACTTCTACCACAGGGAAGAACAACTGAAAGGAATGAATGGAGCAACAGAATGGTGCTAAACAAACATGACAAACTTTCTACATGAAACCTCCAAAACTGTTTTTTCCTTCTCTCTGCTGCCCACCTCTCCTTTTCCATGTCATCAAATGATGAGGCTTGAAACTCCCTCCATGTCATTTCTTTTGTCGTGGCCCTTTCTCTGTATAAGGAGACAACCTTAGCTGGCCAATAAATGTACCTTCCTGCCACTGCTGGAAACCCTGTGTGAGTGTGTTTCCTGTTTGGACCCTGCTTCAGAAATGCCACATTGGTCCCCGAGGTTGAGGTTCAGAGAGTTTCCTCTTCTTCTCGGCTTTGTCCTCCACTCTGCTCTTTGTCAACTGCAGTTCACGCTGAAAGAAGTCAGTCTGTGCCAACTCTTCAAAGGTCATTCTTGGGTTTGTCAGGGCCTCTGCAGAAGAGGCTTTAAAGACCTTTGTCGAGCAGTAGTGGTATCTTACAGGTCCTTGTTGAAAAAAGTGATGAATCGATGATCCATCCCCTTGGTGGCAGTATTTTGGCTTCCCACAGGATAGGCATGTTTTAGTCAGTTGGGGTTTTTGTTGCTGCTGTTGCTGCTGTTGCGACTCATAATGTAGGAGAGAGTGTATTTCATTAAAGCTGTAAGCATAACCCACGAAGGACAACATGCTGGCCTTGTTGTGCCCCTCAGTCATGGAAACTCATGCAGCCTCTTCTTTCTCTGTGTGCTTGATGAGGTAGATTGTGTAGCCTACATCATTTTCCAAGAGCCACTGGAGGGATTTCCCCTTATATTTTCAAAACTGGAGGATGTATTCCCTCAACACCTCTGTCATTTCTGAAGCATCCCTTCCTCTCTGATGGACCACAGTCAGAGCATTTTGTCTGACTGTGGTCTGCAGCGAAGGGTTGTCTTTGATGAGCTTGGCTTCATCAGTTGGATCCTGACAGAGGTACCCATGAGGTCCCTTGCGGAAAGTAACGTTTACCCTCCCAGGAAAAAAACAGAACTTTTTCTGCATGTTGTCCTGTGTCAAAAGAGGAAACAAAGTCACAATATTAGATGTATATATTAAACGTTTAGGCCTATGTGTTGTTAACCCCTACTTCCTTTTGGTGTAACAATTTTGACCCATTTTGATATTTGAGAACAGTGAAATAACCATAAATGACACGATCTTAACTGAAATGACTCAGAATGCATAAACACGTTTGATCAGCGCTGCTGCTCCTGATTTTAGCATATAAAAGCTGCTGTGAGTCACATTTGACCCATATGTATTGAAACTTATTGTACTGTAAGTGCACCAGAGGCAGTGCCGGCCCAAGCCTTTTGGGGGCCCTAAGCAGAATTTGATTTGGGGCCCCCCTCCCACCACCGCGGAGTCACCTGTGCTTGACAATTATTGACACAAATGTCACACTATAATGTTACATTATAAATCGTATTAATACAGTGACGGATTATGAACTACTGTCCTCCTGGGCACAGATGCATAACGACCCCCCTACCTTATTTGTATGAAAGTGGGTGCAAATGGGGGAAGGGGGGTCTGGGGGCCCTCCCCTAGAAAATTCTGAATTTGGTAGATGTGATTTCCTGTATTCTGGTGCATTTTTGGGATGGCCAGCTGGAGAAGGGCAATACCTCAATTTGTTCAGATTCATGGCCTTTTGCTTTTTGACTTATTGAGGTAGTGACTTCACGTAACGACTTGGGCTTCAGGGCCCCTTGACCTCTTGGGCCCGGTAGGCTCATTCAGTAATCCATCCTTGCTCACATGCCACAAATGTTTTGGGGCTCCTGGCCCCTCTAGACCTCTGGCCCCCTGGGCTTGGTAGACCCCTGTATTAATATAGTTGTTATTTACACCAAATCAGTCACCTTTTAACTTTAAAGGGTACTAAAATCACAAATGTATTTTAAACTTTCATATTCAAAGTGAAGCACTAAGTGTGGTTTACTGAACTTGAATTGAAAAATAACAAAATACAACAGCAGAGATTGCATTTGTTGTAAATAAGTGTGGCCAGGTCATAAATGAGGAGACCGGACACAGTAGAATAATTATTGTGGGTCTTTTATTCTCCGACTGCAATTTATAAAAGAAACAGCATTAACACTGCAATTTTGAGGATTTGAGGTCATCAGTATCAAACAAACAAAATATTTTTCCTCACTGTACGTCACACTGACGGTAAACCTCAGTTAGCTTATGAACTTCAAACACTCATCTCTGTGTCGTAGACATTTGCTCCAGTTAAAAGTGACTCTAGACTTGACCAGACAACAGTAGTGGCTCTTTCTGAATAAATAAACTAAAAAACAGAAAAACAAATACATACATTTTCCCAGCCACATAACTCATAGTCACATTACAGCATATTCTTTAGTTCACAGAAAACATACTGTAAATTACACTAATGAACAAAATACATTTTCAAGTAAACATTCTTACATGAGCTTAAAACACATGTTGTGAATAGTCTTAAACTCACTGGCACTCCTGTGTGCAGCTCGTGCGCCAAGTCCCACACCTTGACCTCAATGCGCTCTATCTCCCCTCTAAATTCATCAAACACATAAAAATGGACACAGTTTATGCAAACAGTTATTCTTGTGTTTTATCGATGTTAATAGGGATATTTTTCACACGTGACATCAAAATACACACCTCAGCAGCCCGTCTTTCACTCCCACTACTGCTACTTCCGTGTAACTAACTCTGCACGGGAACGCCGTGATCCCCCATGATCTCCCGCGATCTCGCGCAACCTACCCATGGATCTATTATAGATCCATGAACCTACCGCTGCGCCGCTCTTAAAGTGACAGTGTCACCTAAACAAAAAGAAACTGCTAACACAGTAATAATTCCCTACAGCAGGAGTTCCCAAACTTCAGAGTGCCGTGGCCCACTTTAAAATCTGAAAATCTCTTGCGGCCCACCCAACAACTCTGATCAACACACAAATTCAATTACAATTCCCCCGTCAATAATGAAATGTAAGATACGTTCCGGCTCATAAATAGGTCAGATAAATGAAGAATAACACGTAATTTAAATCACATGTTTTTGTTTTATTAGTTATGATTACTTTTTTAAATTAAAATATTTAACCATAAATATTTAATGGTAACTTAAAACTTAATTACAAAATAGAAAATGACCTCTCGCGGCCTACCTGCAGTACCTTCGCGGCCCACCAGGGGGCCACGGCCCACACTTTGGGAATCACTGGCCTACAGAATAATAAAACGCTGTCTTAACAGTCTGAAAACAGTCTTGGTCTCTTGTTCACCTGGCTACACAAGCAAAAAATAAATAAATAAATTTTTTAAAAATCTAATTTTTTTTCTTGATTGGCAGCCGCTTAGTTCGCTTATGCCTCGTGCGGCTCTGGTACAGACCACCAGTCCAGCTGAAACCATAACAAGACAAACTGCTCAGAGAGAGAGACAGAAACCAGCCTGGACCAAAGACTATGTGTTGAAATAGCTCCAAGCTTAAAGCAAGTTCTTACTTTGAGAAACGAGTGTCGGACAGTCACACCACATGAGTTTTGTTGTGTTTGGTTGAAAATTCTGAAAAAATGAGTGATGAACTGTTTAAATGTTGAGTATGTTGACATAAAGCATAATCTTCTGCACAATATTGAGAGGGTTTTTGACAAATATATTTTATATTTATACATGTTTGACACTGAAGACAGCAAAATTGCCATGTCACGTCACACACCCATGTATACAGCATTTGTTTATGTTTGGGAATACCTGACGTACGGTACAGTCACTTTTCTAAGTGTGGTATATAGAAAGATATGACTTCAGTTTACATTAACACTGTTACAGCTGTAATATTACATTAACAAACCGAATAGAACAAGCTGGGAAATGTTGAACATTAAGTTATGTGGTAATGTAACCTTACAGAAGAAGAGAAATGTTTACTACTGCTGCTAAAAGTTGCTCATATGGAGAAGTAGTATTTCTATGAGTAACAGGGGAGTTGTTGTGTTTACAGACACAGACAGGAACGGTAATATTGAGACACTACACTGTATGGCCAGTGAGCGGCGCTGTAAGATTGTGATAGTGGATTAAGACTGAATAGAGAAGCATGAAGAAGAGTTCAGGAAGCGATGTTACGAGATGCACATGTACCCTGCTACTGAGAGTTCAGTAAAGTTACTAAACTGTTCGTCTGGCTCCTCTATTTTACTCACCTACACCACACACCTTATGACCCTCAGACAAATGGCTTGGTGGAGAAGCTTAATGGCACCATTCAGAGGTACAATGCATATTATTATATTGGCAGGTAATCATACACCTATGACATGAATGGTATAGACTCAGTTGGTGAAATGAAATGGCTGCTGTTTTGTGGACTAATATGCACAATTGTCAGGGCTCTCAACAAACTGGCCCATAAGCACCCCAAAACATGGGACCATTACCTGCAGGCCACAATGTTTGGCTTGCACTCAAAGAAGCCCCTGACGACACACTACAGCCCGTACTTTTTTTGAAAAAAAGAAAAATGGCCTTGGATATGCTGGGACCCTTCACAATTGTGTCAACACACTATACAGAGCCAGAGGAGAGAATACCAGCTAAGCTCCTCAAAGGTAGCAGCTCTCCTCTGGCTTGCCCCCCCACACAACCACCACCCAGCCCCACCAGAACCACCAGCCACACACAACCACCACCCAGCCCCACCAGAACCACCAGCCACACACAACCACCACCCAGCCCCACCAGAACCACCAGCCACACACAACCACCATCCAGCCCCACCAGAACCACCAGCCACACACAACCACCACCCAGCCCCACCAGAACCACCAGCCACACACAACCACCACCCAGCCCCACCAGAACCACCAGCCACACACAACCACCATCCAGCCCCACCAGCCCTGCCATTCAACATCCTCGAACTGACCACCTTCCTTCTCCCATCAAAGAACCCTGTGACCCTCCAGCAGCCACGTTACCGGAGAGTCAACCCATCCACAATGGTACATCCTGTTCAATGTGACATGGTATAATAACACTATATATGCTTTGAAATTACTGTAATGTTTTAAATTTCCAGCACTCAAGAATATATGGAGGAGCAGAGTGGAGATCCTGTAGGCTAAAGTGGGGCCTTATAGCCTTTTTACTGCTGATCTCCAGAGCCTGATATGCAAGTTAATAATTTAAATATTATCTATGCAGATTTTGAATGGATATCTTGAACTGGTGTCCAAAATTGTTCCCACAAAGGTCCAAGTCATTGACTCTTATGAAATGACATCTATGTGGAGTGGCACGTCAAGGTGGACGAGAATGGTGAGAAGAAAGGTTGTTTTCAAAGGTGTTCACTACAGTTACACATCTTAAAACTGAAATTCTCACTTGATGTATTGGAGTGGGACATTCTGATCGGATCGACATTGGTCTTTGGTCATCAGTGCACTTTGATGACTGTCATTTATGCAACTATTGCACAAATCAATTCTTGTGCATTGAGGTATCCTATCTGTGAAAGGCCACGTATCCAAAGGAGGGACGATCTTTGCTGACCCCTTTGGAGCCACTCCCACTCAATGAAACTGTGCAGAGATTCAACAAGGTCAGAAAATCCAGGATTTATTATGTATTTCATTTAAGTATTTTAAACTAACAGTTTTCTTCCTTTTTTGCTTTAGGGCCTTCATGCGGAAGAAAAAGATTTCATTTTTCAAGGTGGACATACGAGACAGTGAAGTAAGACCATGTACCCTATGAAGCATTTTAAATGTGCAAACTGAGTCTCACTGACAGTAACCTGTGTTTTATGATTGCAGAGCTACTGCTGAAGAACCAAGTGGTTGATTTTCCAGTAGATGAGGTGGGAATCAACCACATTCCTAGAGAATTGGTCCTGACACTAATGGATCAATCTGGTAAGCTTCAATCTATTTATCAACCTAACTGAAAAATCTGCAAACACTTGAACCAGCGTGAAATTGAAATATCTCTTAATAGACAACATGGCACATTTGTGCCACTTCTGTGGGAGAAGGGACCCTTCAGAGACACCTGTGGATAACTGGGTAGGAAGACTTTTAAGTTCTTTACATGAAGTGTGGATGTCCTGTTTCTAAAAATCTCATTTACATATCTTCTTTCAGATTGAATACACAGCAAGTCTCTCATGGTTCCACTGGGTGTGTGCAGGGAAACCCAACTTGGAACATGAGTTTGTGTGTCCTGCCTGCACGTGACACCGACTCTGAGCGCTGCCTCAAGTGACATCCCCTCATGAGCTTGCCGCCACCACAACCCGACCCAGAAAAGCTGAAAATGGATGGATTGTCAAACCCTTGAGCCCTCATGGATCTTTGCCCTCTTGCTTTTACTTTCTCCATATATCTGTACTTTTGTTACTCACAACCTTTGTATATTCTAATAAACGTTGCTTATCTTTCATGGCCTGTCTGAGACATATTTGATTTTGGCCTGTGCTGAATAAAAAATTTGCAGTTTGATGCCTATGTATTCTTGCCAGGGTCTGTGGACCACAGTTTTTGGTCTTATTATTTTGGGGGTTCTTCGAACTGTACTATATCCAGATGATTGCATCAAGAATTTGTGACAACACAATAAGTTTTTAATTGACTGTTTCCAACTGGCAGCTTATTCGTGTTAGAAATCATGACAGTAGCAAAGTGGTGCATAGACACTGTGGTCACAAGTTGATCTGGCCACCTTCTGCATCCAGGAGGTGGCTGTGAGGAGTGAGAGAGGCTATGCAGACTGTCTCTGGTCTGTCTAGTGTAGTGGATCGGTTCCGATGCTGGACAGTTTTTTGTTCCCTCAATGAGTTCGTGTCCCGTATTTGTCTTTTTCCTTTTTCTTTTAAGAGGGTTCATAGTTCTTCTATGTGGTGCATGTTACTCAAACAGGAAGCAAGGACGAGTAGTAAAGTTTATTAGAGATACACATCACAGGAAGAGCAACTCTCCCTTTTCCTGTTTACAACGTCTTCAGTAACAGTCAGCAACGTTCATACAGCGACTGAGGGTCAGACACGTTTCCTCAAACAGGAGCCCAACTACAGATCAGGTTTGTTTTACACAGAGAAAGCCTGAACAAAGAGGCGCATCTGAGGACAGCTACATCTTCTCTTCCCGTGTTCAACATGTGTTGAAGCTGCGACAACCACAGACGCATTCGGCTGAACGGCGGCAGTTAACATAGTCCCGTGTTGATCCAGAACACCGGCTAGTGGGTCTACACAGTCAGGACAGCTGACGATAAACTGACTCCACTTATACTCTGGACTCAACATGGCGGACACTTGTAATGGTGGCTGGTTTAAAGTTACAGGCTGTGTCCAAATTCAGGGGCTGCAGCCCACGAAGGGCGCATTTGAAGGCCAATTACGTCACAACGCTGCGCGAAGGCTGTCCAAATTCGAAGGCTGCTCCACATGCAGCCCACAAATGCAGCCTTCCCCGCCCTCGTTTAGGAGGACGCACCGCTACTGTCCTTCGCGGCCTCACATATCCCAAGATCCTTTGCGCACCGCTGCTCAGTCCCGAAACAGAAGAGGAAGCAAGAGAAAATGGCGACATCAAGTGGCGCAGACATGACATTTAAATTTAAGTAATGGGTTTATACTCGGTTCTAACTCATTTGAACATCCAACGCCAGATATGTTAAACTTCAAGAGACTATAAAACGTCCAAAGTTTAAATTTCAGTTAAAATACGTGACACTGGTACTGCTATGGTAAATATAGTTGTTATTCACCAGTGGGTTAATGTTTATTTTGTAATGTTGATAATTCAATTTAGATTTGACAGATTGTACACACATAAATAAATGTACACGTTTGATAGATTTGAACCAAAACAGACTTTAATGCATGAACACCTGGTGACGCAACCAGGAAATACTCCGAAGGCTGGACCGTCCCATTTAACAACGGTGGACGCGGCCTTCAAGGTCTCTCTGAAGAACCCGGCCTCCGTGGGCCGCAAAGGCCGCGTCCTTGAAGGCTGCAGCCCCTGAATTTGGACACAGCCACAGTGAGTTAGTAGAAATGAAGATGGAGGCACATTGTTGTGTTTCTACTGTCACTAAACTGAGCACACTTTGTGTTCACGAGTCAAACATTTCAAATGTCTTCATTACCTTCAGCTGGAGCTTCACACGGACACAACTGTCAGTCTGCGACACACCGAGCACACAAAGTGAAAGTTAACAGGACACCGGATATAAAGCGAGCCCGCACTTTGTTTCGCGGTGCGCGTGTATGCTAGGCATTACGGTACGAGCGACGAGGAACCAATTTCAAAATAAAAGCGATGATGTGGTGAAAATGTTTTCACATTGATTCATTATTGACAGACTGAATGAATGAATGTGAAAACATGTTCACCACAACATCGATTTAATGTTTTAGCGAGCTTTACCGCAGTAGATTACACAGGAAGTGACAGAAACACTCACTTCCTGTTAGATGTGACTGATTGATTTAAATGTGATCAGACACATTGATCAGTGTGTACAGTGTTCACTTGTTGTTCATTGTGACACCACAGACTGTTAAAACTCTACACACAGCTGTGATTTGTGTTCACAGATCATTTTACATCACTTCTCACATAAATCAGCTTCATCTCAGTTTGCTGCTGTTTCTAATGATGTGAGCAGACCCGTCCCTCTCACACTACATTAATACATCAATACATTCAAAGTCAAACACACAACACAATAGTTTTCATTATTGATCTGTCACATATTGATACTGTCGGGGCTTCTCCTCTGAATCCTCACATCCGACTGACCACAAGTTTGACTGCTGTTAAATCTTTTAATCACATTTAAACACATTAAAGGAGAACAGCAGGAGCAGGTAGTGAATCAGGCCTGACTCCAGAAAGTGTCCGTCCTTACATCCTCTGATAAACATGTCTGAAGGCCACAGGGACAAACGTCTTCCCGTAGGCCTCCGTGTTTTCCTCCCGCGTAGCTGCTCCGATTGGACGGCCACATTCCAGCTCCACCTGTTGGGGAACTTACCTGGTGATCATGTGGGTTTGATTGGAGCAGAGCAGAGACGCTGCCCCCTGCAGGCTGCTCTGAGTCACTGGCTTCACACTGACTTCAGTCTAATACAACAGGTGGAGATCAAAGTACAGTGGTGAGTGTTGTTCTATCAGTTATCATGTGCTGGAGTTTTATTAGAGTTCACACACAAGAATTCAACCAGCTGCAGCTTCATTAACATTCAAACACATTCAGTAAATGTAAAGAGAGCAGGTCTGTCTCAGTCTGTGCTCTGGGATTTAGTCCTACACTATGTGGACAAAAGTATGTGGACAGCTCAGCATTCATCTCTATTTACTTTGTATAGTACTTTATACTCAAACAGCTGCTTCACAAACACACATATGTACTGTAGTGCTTCATGCAGCATTAATAGGGAGTTCTGGGTTAAATTTGGCTGTCGATAATAATTAATGATCATCAGGGATAATTATTAATTATGATAAATAATAAGATCCAATTTTCATTAGATCACCTCGGGGCACCACCCTTGAAGAAGGGAAAAGAGCCAATTCACCAAATCAGTCTCAGAAAAAGGTACTAAACTGTTAGTTTGTAACCAGCGCCGCCCCTCCCTACACGCAGAACACGCGCTGTGCGTAGGGCCCCACGATCCATGGGGGGCCCCATTTTGCGCAAGGGGACACATTCTCTGCAAATGCGCAAAGGATGCGCATCGCTGCCGTGAGGCGCGCGTAGAGCACCAAGTCAGCCCGAGGCAGGAGAGAAAAAAAAAAAACGAGTAATCTGACACCGCACACGTTGGCGCAATGATTGACAGCACGCAGCATCTGACCAATCAGCGGTCAGATGCGCCGACAGGCAGTTGGATGCAGGTGGAGAGATGGCCTCCAAACGGCAATATGAATCGGGAGAAAGCAAAAGAAAGACAAAGTCAAAACAAGAGGAGGAACACCCCAGCTGCTAGCCTGCTAATCATGAGACAGAAGAGAGGATAATTCTGGACTGGAGATTAAATTTTCCAGCGGCCCTGATTATCATTTATTGAATGTCTTGTTAACTGCATATACATTCACCTCTGTTGAAAAAGGAGTGGTTAATTGACCAGTTGGTGGTCGTATGTTGGCTCAGGTTTATAGCCTATCAATCTATGCTATCAATAGAAGTTTTGGGCTATTTTTATGGAGGTAAAATGTCGCCATCTCTTGGTGAATTTAAGATAATCCTTTATTTGACCCACAATGGAGAAATTTAAAGCGTTGCAGCAGCAAACAGCAGTATAGGAATATAGAACCTAAGTACAAAATGTAAAAATAAGTATATAAAAATATTTAAATATCAAATAGCGGCAATAGCTCAGTCCGTAGGGACTTGGCTTGGGGGCTTAGATGTGGCCGGTTCAAGTCCCGCTCGGACAAAAAAAAAAAAAGTATGATGTGAACTAGTAATGGAGAATACTAGTTCACATCCTGGGCATTGCCGAGGTACCCTTGAGCAAGGCACCGACCCCTAACAATGCTCATTGGGCGCCGCCTTGTGTGATTAAAATAGTATAATAAAATAAAATCATAATGAATATAATTATTATTTGCATTAATTTTAATCTTTGTGAGGCTAGTGTTTACATTAATTTCATTGTGTAATTTACCATTAAGACCAAAACAAATCTTAATAATCTGCTTGTATGATGGATTTCTTGTCATAACAGGGTCAATGCTTAAGTTTGTTACTAAGGGTGACATGGAGCCAGCGCCCAGTACGTCACAAGGGCCATCAAGCACCATGTCTACTGAAGCAGCCTGCATCTGTAAAAGGCTTGTTCCATTGTTGAAAGAGGCTGTTCATTTGATTTGTTCCTACTAATAAAGGTTGTAAACCTAAATGGCCTTTCATGATACAGTCATTTTGTAATGGGGGGGGGGGGGGGGGGGGGACTCAAAATAAAATTCTGCTTAGGGCCCCAATTTGGCCAGGGGCGGCCCTGTTTGTAACTCTGATTAATAATTAATTAAAAACTACAACCAAAATGACCATAACAGCTGTAACGGTCGAAGCATTTTGGATCCTTGACAGAGTCGACAACATGAAGATGAAAACACACTAACTAACATGTACTATATACAGGTGTGTGTGTGTGTGTGTGACCTGATGCCAGGTTATAGAAGATGGTTAGCTGCATGTAAAGACTCTGAGTCTGTGTGAAGCATCATTCAACTAACGTCAAATTAGCCGTGTAGCAAAGCAAACTACCAACAACCTGACCTGAGATCACAATAACACCAACAGTGAACAAACACAGACTGAACAGATGTGAGGGCGACAGGTCAAGGAGCAGATGTTCATACGTGGAGTAGAAGATCTTCAAGCTCAAAGGATTGCACATGAGCAGGTCAGCATCTACAGTAGAACATTACTGGTGCTGTTTCCTGATAAACACCTACAACTGTTTGTGTTTGTACAGTATATTGATCATGTAACTTGGACACACAATAATCAGAATCACAGTTTTTCACCATTTGAATTTGTGTTTTGGTGCAGAACAATAAACACAGTCAGTAGAAACATGTAAAGAAAGATAAAGGGCTGCTACTTCAAAACAATGTTATATAAACTGGGACATCTGTCCAGTTTTGTCCAGGACTGTCTAAAGTATGGACCATTGAAAGTGTAAATGTTCACAGTAATGCTGAGGACAGTCGAGCTCTGCTCCATAAAAATATCTCATCATGTTGCTCATCTGTTGCTTTACAGGCAGAATTTTACAATCTATAATTATAATATTTTACAAAGGAAAGGCTTTGATGCTTCCTCTTTTTTGGGATTGGAGAGATTTATTAGAGAGAGATGAGAGTGTGTTGGCAACGATGTAGAACGTTGATATTTACCAATAATGTAAAATGATATTTCTAGCTGTTTCAGTATTGAGGTACAGTCAGACTACATTCATCACTTTGCATGGACATACTAACCTAACAAAGCTGTTATTGTGAATCAGGTGAGGGTTTCCTGTCTCACTCACCTGCACAGCAGCAGAGGGCAGAGAGAGAGAGACGCTGTCACAAGAGACCTGATCACACAACAAATGACTGTAGAGACATTTTCTACATTTCCTCTGATGAGCTGTTGCTCTCTGCTGATCTGTCTTGTGGGTCTGTCAGTGACATCTCACGCTGTCGCGTTGTCAATGATGATGTTTTGTCACTGCGTCAGAAAATGGATGTGGCTTGAGAGCTTGTAAAAAGTAGCAGTTAAGTCTCTGGTCAATGCGTGGGAGTCGGCAGTCTGGACAGTTATCATGCAGTTTAGCTACAGTAGCTACATATGAAAGTGTATAAAGAAGTGTGTGCAGTCATTACAGTAAGTACTTAGTAATGAACATTTATAACATTTTGAAGACATTATTTTAAGCTCAGCGTTCTTCATCATTTTACACATAATGACGGTTAATTGTCGTGTTGTTGTGAAAATTGATAATATATAAGAAAAAGTGAGCTGTTTTATTTTGGATGATTAAAAACCCACTTCAGATCACAACCCTGGCTCCATTAGACAGCAGGGATTTTCTATTCATCCAGCGCCCAATAAAATTCAGATTTTAATTATAGAGGTGAATTTGAAAAGTGTCAGCTGAACACCATGAATCGTTATGGTGCATTACAACATAAATCATTAAAGTGTCAAGGTAAACTCAGGCAGGTAAACTGCAGTGTGGGAGTCAGATACTGAGAGTCTTTGAGAAAGAGTCATTTACTGATGAACATGCAACAATATATATATATATATATATATAATAATATAACAGAGAGAGAAACCTATTAATATATGTCATAAGGTCATATGGTCCTCTCACAAACCATGGATGCACAACATCTTCATCTTCACTGATCTTCACTGAGAGACGAACAAATGTTTCTCAGAGATCAACAAAGTGTTTGTTTTAGTTAAGGTGGTTTTTCTTTTCTTTTCTTTCACTTGAATTCCTCCAGATGTCCATCGTTCCCATTTCTTCTGAGGACAGCTTTACTCATTCTGACGTGTGTTTTTCATTTCCTTTTAAACTGGTTGTATCTAGACAGTGGTTCATGACTATGTTGAAGTCCCCCACAAATTAAAATACCTTCTGGTTCTGTTGCTGTAACATTAAATAAGGATTTGAAGAAGTGCTTGTTGCTTTCTGGAGGTGCATGTACATTTATCAACGTGACAGGTTCAGTCTCTAGTTTTCCCTTGACTAGTTCACATCTTCCCTCTTCATCCTTCATTTCCTTTTCACTAACAAATGTAGTTGTATTTGTCAGTATTTGAAATATATACATTTTCATATATGGATGTCACTGATCGATCAATACGTTTATTGATTGATATTCTGTATATTTTGAGTATATATTTCTTTTTGAACAGTGGATTCCCTGTGACTGGTGTAACAGAGTTAAAAATGCACTTCATTCATTCTGATTTCCATTTTGTATTTGTGAATTGTATTAATCATTAATGACTCTGCTGAGTATGGGTGTTTTGATCTCATTGAGTTACTTTAATTTAACATTATTTTATTAATGTTTCCTGTGTCATTTCTTGCCACACGTCATCTTTTCTGAACCTCCTCAGCTTCCGTTGTCCCGACTGACCCTCACAGTGCCGCCTTGCATTGCTCGGGGTGAGTTGTGTGGAAAAATGCTGCTATTGAACATTTATGTTGTAAACTTTAATGTATATTGGTGACTGTTAAAACTATTAAAGCTGCAGTTGGTAATGTTGGACAGCTAGCAAGATTTGAAAGTGCCAAAGCCACACCCCGACTATGGCTGTGCAATATGATCAAAATGTCATATCCTATAACCTCTTCAATAATCAAGAAGCCCCCGGCTGCAGTACGCAGATCGGGGAGTGGCTTAATGTGGGCGGAGTAACACGTTTGACTCCGCCCACTTGCCCCCACATTAAACCGCTGAAGAAGAAGAAGAATGTGTGTCTGAGAGAGAAGAAGCAGACAGTACAGTTCATACATTTGGCAAAATGGAGGTAAGAACATTCTACTTTACAATATTTCAATTCAGACAAGGAAGGAAGTAACATCATTTTATTTTAAAACAAGTTATGCTCTGTATGTATTTGCATTCTACACCTTGATGATACACCAAGTTATGAGCTTTGTCATTAGTTATTAGCTTTTGCTAATTATCTTACGGCATGGCTGGACTGGTAATCTGGTATACAGAGCATTTTCCCGGTAGGCCGACGTACTTTTGGGGGGAAAATATTATGCAGAGTTTTCACGTGCATTTCATGAATATAAACCTGGACTTCAAATCTCCTTTTCTGAGTTTTAGATTAATATTTATATCTGACTTATTTGTCAGTGTTTTGTTATGTTTTTGTGATAGTTATTACATGCTAACTAGCAACCTAAAGTAAAGCAGGTGTAACAGTAAATGCTGTGATTTAAGCAGATTTAAAAAGCTGCCATTCACAAGCATTAGACAATCTAATAGCCTATCATCTGAATAATCTGCAGGAAAGATCAACTGATGTTTAATTAATGAAATATTGTGTTGCTTGTGCTGGTTGAATAAAACAGAAGATCGGGATATGGAATAACAATCAAATGGTAAATCACAGTAGTAGGCTAGTATATAAAAAGATCTGATCAATTGTATTGGGCCGGTCTGGGCCAAAAATGCCAGGGATGACTTTTTGTCCCAGTCCAGCTCCAGCTGTCATGTTAGCAGACGTCAGCCGCTCTTCCTTGTTGAGAAAGTACCTGTTAGCATCCATGACATGACATGAACAATATTTGTTGTTGAGGTGAAAAATTATTTAATATATTTTGTCTTGTGGATTTCTAATTGCTGTGCCTTTTATGTCTATTCTTTTCCCCTCTGATATATAGAGACACATTAGTTTACTATTGGACGGTGCACCAACCATTACTAAATGCACCAACAGTGAACTTTTCCACTGTCCTTACTGTAAATATGTGGGTGCAAAACATATGGTTGACAACCATATAAAAGGCCATTCCTCACTAAAACACAAAGGTGCGTATCTTACATATTACACAAATTAATTAATTAGTATTTTGTCACAGTGTGAATCTTGTTCCCTTCATTCCTCTCTTACAGAATTCACAATGATCAAGTGTGGCTTAAGTTGTCGGACGACAGCACATTTTCATTGCTGCTATTGTGCAGCAACAATTATAAATAGATTGCACTTCATAAGGCATTTACAAATACACCAGGAGGAGGAGCATGCTGCAGCCCCCACACAGCACCCATTGGCCCCCGCTCAGCATCCAGAGGCCCCCACACAGCACCCATTGGCCCCCGCTCAGCATCCAGAGGCCCCCACACAGCACCCATTGGCCCCCGCTCAGCATCCAGAGGCCCCCACACATCACCCATTGGCCCCCACACAGCACCCATTGACCCCCACACAGCCCTCTGTGGCCCCCACACATGACCCATTGGCCCCCGCTCAGCATCCAGAGGCTCCCACACAGCACCCATTGGCCCCCGCTCAGCATAAATTCACTTGTCCTCACTGCAAGGTGAAGTTAAACAAAAAAAAATTCAAAACACACTGCAAGAGGAAGCATACCCACCACTTTGAGACTGTGTCGAAGGACAGATTTTTGGCCTGTCAGTGTGTCGATGGTAAACATGGTGTGTTTGCAGTTGAGAAATCTTTTTGTGGTCCAGCAACACTCATACATGTGATCAAGAATACTTGGGGGCCAACACAGAAGGTGTTGTGTGAGGTCGACCAGTGTCGTCTGAACGCTGACTTTGCTCGAAGGAGCGGGATGTTGCCTTTCAAGTGCCACCACATACAATCTTTATTGTATTGCCCACGCACTGACAGTCAAACCGTGACACTAACAGAGGAGGCCTTGGAAACAATGGTGGACAATAAATGGTTTGGTGAGGAGCGTAAAGCCAGCCTCTTGCGTTGGCAACAAAATGCTGATGCAGAGGGTGTGCCTCTGTCTGTGCACCTGACTGTGGGTGGTCAACCATCCAAATTTCATATCTCTGTTTATGTAACAAAGATAACCTATTATAGTAGGTTGGGAAGAGTGATTGTGTTGTATGACACAAAGCAAAACAACTGGCATTGTCTCTGCTCTAAACAGAAACAGTCTTGCATACACAAAGCTGTTGAAAAAAAGCTGTTAAATGGCATCTGTTTGTCACAAAGAGGGAGCTATTTAGGAAGGTGAAGAGCACAGAGGCAGAGACACTCAATCCAACCCAGACCACCACAGATCAAAATGTAAGTGAGTCTAAAGAGGACAGTTATCCACCAGATGACAGACGAATCGCAAGGATGCTTAATTACCTCCTCACCAACAAAAAGCTCCCTGCAGATTTACCCCAGGCTCTCATAGAGCAGTCGAGAGAGGGAAGAACAAAGAAGAACTGTGTTTTTAGGAATATCAACATACAGGAAATCATGCCTGAACTGTGGCATGATTTACAGATACCAGGAGTGGGAGGAGGGTATCCACAACTTCGATGACCGCATCATCCTGTCTCTGCACTTGTGTCTGATGATAAGGAATGCACTACAGGTGAGTGCATATAATTCAATAATGTATTGTGCTCGCTGAAAGGTTGATTGATTTTCTCTATTATGTGATAGATTTTAATTTCTTTACATCCTTTTTTGAGCGACCCAACTTCTAAACTTAAGTAATAATAATAATAATAATATTAATAATAATAATATATTATCCTTGCTTATTCCTCCTTTATTATAATTTATTCATTACAGATCATTACTGTAAAACAAATGGTGATTGAAGATGCAACTCTAACAAAATATATAACTTACATTTTGAAACATTGGAATACTCCTGTTTCTCATCATTTTCCAGACCCATACAGCTATCAGCAAAGTGATCGAAATAATAGAGACAACAGAGAAGGTGTCCTTTCCGAACAAGGAGAGAGTTCTTCAGGCACACCTTCATTTTGAGGCCCTTACCAACCATGACTACACTTACAGTTGTGTGTCATGTGGATACAGCCCAGCGGTTGTTGTGATGGATCTTCACAAGAAAGGCGTTTTCAATATGCCAGGTGAGTTTGATAAGCTGTTTTTTCACATATTTTAGCTTCATTGTTTGTACAGCACCTCATCTCTCTCTGAATTTTAGTAAGTGTAACATCATATTAACCATGCCCTTGAATAACACTGCATCAACTGTTGTGCTCAGAGTGTTTTTAGTAATTGAGCTATGAATAACAAACTACTGTTTTAACAGTGAGAGAAATCCCAAGTCCACCTGAAAATTACGATGGTCATGTGGACATAAACAACCTCTGGGACGCTGTGGCCACAGAAATGATCCGTCGTGGATTAATTCCATGTAAGTCTTGTGAAAAGACAGAACAGCTTAAGAACAGTGCAAGAGAGAGTAAAGTATAATAATATGTGGTTAATTTTTGTGATAATAATAGCTAATACTCATCACGTTTGTTCACAAAGGTGGTCGGAAGAACCCTTTTGTTGTGTTACCATCACTGGGCCCCCTGGATTGGGCCACACACCCGGAGGTCTAATTCAGTCTTAAACACAGAATTTGAAAAAATGCAAAGCCCCAAAATGTCAAATGATGGGGATGATGAAAACCTTAATGACGATGAGAAAATTATTGAGGAGCGGCTCATGGATGAGCTTGTGAACTTGAAGGTGAATTAGTTGATGAAATATGCAAAATCCACTTCTTTGTGCTAGCAAAAATTATGTCTATGCTTTATTAACAATATCAACTTCATTGCATTTTCACAACAGGTAGAGGAGGTCAGGGCACTGTGCAAACAGTGTGGTGTGGACGACAAAGGGTCCAAGGTGGATCTTGTCATGAGACTGTCTGAGAAAATGTCTAATAGAGTCACCTACAACAAGCTGTTTGAGAAGGTGTGGGGTGCCTCTGGTAAGTGAAATGATATGGACTGTTGACGATTATTCCACTTTGTTATATGTTGTTGTGTTAAAGAAAGTACAGTATCATTATGTAGTTATGTAGGTTAGCTATACATGCTCCTGATGTCAGTTATTACTGTTTTCTTCTGTTGTTTCACAGCTGGTTGGGCAGTTATCACCTGTCCATGTGGGGTTGTGTATTCAGTCAAATTCAACCTTAGAGCAGAGAGTCCACGTGACTTTGTGGATCTCTTGCTGTCCTGGAAACACTTTCCCAATGTGTCAGTGTACGATTATGCCAGGGGGCTGGCACCGCACGCCAACCGCAGGCAGCCAGGAATCTTTGCCCCTTTTCAAGGAAGGTTACTGGACCCCACCCCAGAGAACGTTAAGCAGGCCTCAGAGGGCAAGGTTCATGTCAACATGCCTTGGCTGAAGCTTCTGACGATGCCAGCTGACAAAGATGGTCACCCTCTCACTGGGTCCTCACAGCAGTGGCGTATCCAGGACATTTTTACTGGGGTGGCCAAGAAGGGACACAAAGCTAGTGTGGGGTGGCCATGGCATAGCCAAGTTTAATACCACGTACGCAGCCGACCGCGGTTCGAATCCCGGCTGGACGTCCTTTGCTGCATGTCACATCCCCTCTCTCTCCCATGATTTCCTGTCTCGTAACTGTCAAATAAAGGTGTCTATGCTGGTAAAAAAAATCTTTTTAAAAAAAGTCATTTTTTAAAATTCCATTTCCACCTATCACAGTCCTCAGGAATCTCTGGTTATTTTAACATGTCTATTTTTAATCAGTAATTATGTTCAGGATAGGGTACACATTTTCTAAAAGCCATTTCCTTGGAGTGGATTAAAGTCCTCATCTCTTCACAAGTTAGATTAGGGTAGCAAAATTCAACTGCTCTTAACTCATCCTGTAGAATAACATGAATCAGTCATCAGCTCATCATCTGTGTCACCTGTACTGTTACCTGTGTTTGCTTTACTAATTGAGGCGCCATCTTGTGGTTACATAAAAACACAGCAATCCCGGCAACAGAACAAACCAAAAACTTCAAATCAAAGCTTAATACTTAAAGATAGGCCTTATTAAAAAGTTTATTTGTAAGCAAAAGATAAACTAAGCTTGTAAGGAAAAAACAGAAATATTTGTTGTTCTTTACATGCTTAGTTTATGTTATTATTTAGCTTAGATATCATTTGTTGGAGATACTGGAATTTGATTTTTTTTGGTTTGAGCAGATTCTTTTAAATAACCTGTTTTACTCACTGTCAACAGACCAACATGAATGTTTTCATAGTGAATGTATGTTGTCATTAAATCACCAAGGTCTGAAGAAGACAGATTGCAGGAAAGAAAAAGGCGACGAGAGCACAAAGGACAACAGGTGAGAGGTCATGTGATTAATTAGTCTTGTAGTCAAACTATTGCTGCAGACTAAAGCACAATCCCTCCACTTATTTCAGGATCTGGAAGTGGTCCCTCCAAAAAAGTTCAGGCATTCAGAATCTGTCTCCGAAGCATCAGGTATTGTTCAAAGCAGTATTATTGTACACACATCCATCAAGGTTGTAGAGGTGGGATGTCACAGAGCTGGTTTCGCAGTCATTTCTCCATTTTCATTAAACCAGTATACTTAAAACCAGCTACTGGTCTTTTTTACATCTTGCATTGTTATTGTGCCTAGAAGAACTACAGTCTGTTTCCTTTCTAGAGGAAGCTGAGAACTTACCAGAACTGGGACCGGGGAACGGGGTATGTTGCCTGCTGTGGGCTTTTCTTATTTCACTGTTTTCTGCCTTCTCCAACCTTTATTTTAATAATTGTTTTCTTTATTTTTGATTAGGAGGATGCCTTGCTTAGGGACACCATTGAGGCAGCAAGGTGCTGTGGCAGAGAATCATTCAAGGGAAAACTTTCCCTTCCCCAAGTCATCACCATGGACAAGGAAGATCGCTTGAGGGCAGTGGAACGGCTACGGATGTCTATGAGGGGCCAAACAAGACATAATTCATTCTGGCCTGCTCACACACACACATTCTACTTCCACACACACACATTCTACTTCCACACACGTATATTTTTTCATTTTTCATGTAAAGGAAAATATATGTGTCTATATATGTCTGAAGAAAATATATGAATGTAAAAGAAGAATATGTGTGTGTGAGAGAAAGTATAGTGGAAAAGGAAGTAGTTTAGTGGAAAAGTGCTGTGATTGGCTGTTCGGGTGGGACTGGGTGGGACTCCCTGAAAACTACTTTTGTGAAGGGACGACATTTTTCCTCTGGTGCTTTACTGTTTATTTTTCATGTTAGCCTGTTGAGCCTGGCAGCAGCACTGTCTGTGGCTAACCTGGCTAATTTAGCATCGCTGGACCTATGAAGTATTTAAAAATGTTACTGAGGGACAGCTAAAGGAGGATGAGGTGGTGTGTAAATGACTGTATGAGTTTTAAGTTACGTGAACATGACATGAGCAGTAGAGGTATATAAGTTATATAATTTAGAGCTGCAGCTAACGTAAGTTACTGTGCATGGCATCGCAGACAGCTAAGCCGTTAGCCTCGCTGTGTCTCTGCCAGGCGCAACACTAAAGCAGCCTCCTGTAAGTCAGTCAACAGGTTTTACATTTTATCATCTGTTAGTCAAACAGTGATGACTCCTGAGGCACGTTTTATGATGAATGCAGGACATGAATCCATCACTACCCTCAGAATATCAGTATTGCATTTGACAGTGGATTATTGATTAAGCTAAATATCCCACTGAGCTTCGATGATGTCATTCTGCATAATAATTAGCCATGTGCTTCTGTTTGTTTGAACACTGGACAGATGAGGAAAGATACATTTGCCTCAAATTAGATTCATTTCAGATCATTTTCTGTTTTCTCCAGCACATCAGAATGAATTGTAAATAAAGGGCAATATAATTGGCTAAATGTAAATTTGCCTCTGTCCTCCATCAGCCATCTGACCATGGCAACAGGGAGTGATGGGCTGGGCTAGTTGAGTACAAGTGAGCAGGTAAGTCATGGTCAGATGGCTGATGATGGACATAAGCAGCCACAGTGATTAAGACATCTACTCTAATGTAAATGAGGTGCTTGGGTGCATAAAAAAGAATCAAAACAGACCTTGTTGTAAAAAAATCCCCCTGCAGAGGCCAGTTTCAACCAAAATGTTATTATGGGGGGTCTGTGTATTTTTCTGCTTGTCCCTACTGTCAACAGCTCCAAGTCTCCCCTGTTGCTGTCATGTTGTCCTGAATTGCATTATAAACAACCCAGAGCATCACTAGGAGAGTGTCAGTCACAACACAGACCACAGTCTAAAGCAAATGCTCTATTTAATCAATCTCTTCCTCCATACTGGCAAACAATGATTTGTAATCATTTGTTTGCAAACTGTTTGCAGCTGTTGCATTTATTTGAGATGATTTTGGAGTAAACTGTAACTGTTCTGCACACAGGCCAACATACCACTACAAGACCGACCCTGCAGACACCACCACATCTTTGACAGACAGAGCTGACAAACATGTTGTGAGTTTCCAAATATCCCTTAATTTCTGTATATATATTTATTAGTTGCCTGTTTATTCGCTTAAACTAACACAGTCTGGTTCAGTGTTTGAACTCTCTCTGTAATATTACTTTCAGGCTCAGTGGCAGTCAGTCCTGTCTCTCCGACAGTCTTAAGTGATGTGGAGATGCTCAGCCATCACTACTGAGGCCTTCAACAGTGTAATCCTGTGATTGTGCATAAAAGCATGGTAGGTGCAACTACTGACAATATTCAAAGAAACAGAGAACACGACCATGTTCAAATCAAACAGGAATAATACTTTTAGTGCTCAAAATAATTCACACGCCTACACTAAAATAAACATACTAATAAATGTTTCCAAATGTCACAACACCTTTATCAGGCCACATCGACACAGAGAGTCCTTACAGAAGGACAATTGAACAAAGAAAGTATTTAAATGTAATTGTCAACATGTTGTTGTCATTTGGGTTTTAATACAGTAATCACCTTGACTTTAGTACTGAGATCACCGTACCACTACAAGCTTCTCCTTCATTCAAAAGCACATTCATGCAGTGGTTGGGTGCATGGTTGCGACTGATTAATCATGACCGTATAATAGAAGTAACAGTGGTTCTGCCATATTTTACAGATCATCAGAGTGACCTGATGATGCTGTGTTTGAGGTTCTCCTGGACCCCGCCAGACTCTCTGCAGTATGAGAGACCATCAGAGGAGGAAGGTATTGTTGGGCGGGTGTTGCTTCAGTCAAGCAAAAGCCCGCAAGACAACGGCCAGCAGCATCAGGAAGTATCAGTATCCACAGAAGAGGCATCAGGATGACCTGTGTGACCTGAGAGCTCCATTATCAGCTGACACGACTTCAGTATAAAAGAAACTTGATTTCAGGACATGATCTGGACAGTTTACATAAAAATTAAAATGTTTCCTACTTTTATCTATACCTAATTTATCCTCATTGGCACTGAATACAGTGGTTTGTTTTTAATGAAAGTTTTTGTCTTCTTTGAATTCAACACTAAGGGCACTGTGGCATTAGAGAAAAGACAGTCTGGGAAGAGTTTTGCCATTAATCCTTTAGTAAATAGTGACTGTAAGCATCACACGTCAAACTTATTATTGTGTTGACAGATCACAATATATTGTATTGAATATTGGGTATGGTATTTTGAAAGGGTATCAAACAATCTGCACGTTTGACACATTTTAAAGCATAAATCCGGGTTGATATCCTTAAACACTTGAATCTTAATGTGGTGTTTTCAGAGTTTGAAACCACTTGAAATTGTAACTGCATTACTTTCATAAAAATCGTTTCATAGTGGCTCGGCCGGGTTCTACAGGATGCCAGGTCTACTTATAAGCTGTGTCCAAATTCAATCTTTGCATCCTTCGAAGGATCCGGCCTTTGCGGCCTCCGAAGGCCGGGTCCTTCAGAGAGACCTTCGACGGCCGCGTCAACCGTTGTTAAATGGGACGGTCTAGCCTTCGGAGTATTTCCTGGTTGCGTCACCAGATGTTCCCGTCCTTACCCTTACGTCACGATTTCTGCCGCCCAGGACCGCGAAAGAGAGTTGACTGAATGGATTTTATGGTTTTCTGAACGTCTAACATTTTGAAAGTGAAGGCTTTTAAAGCTTTACTTCCAACAGCATAATGCTAATTTATGCCATATGCTAATGCATTACCAGCGTCACTTAACGTAACTGAAAGTCAAAATCTGGAGGTTTTCCAAGTCCCCTGAAGTTTAACATATCTGGTGTTGGATGTTCAAATGAGTAAAAACCGTTTCAATCTGTTACTTGTTTTTCCAGGGGTACTTCTTGTTACTCCTTGCAGCACTGAGTACCTCTTTGTCTGTTGTAAAACTGTGAACAGGACTGCTCAAAGCTGAGAGTGATCAGGAGCTCACTTCTCATGAGCTCCGTGGAGCAGCTGATAGACAGCATGTCAGGCAGGTCAGCTACTTGACAGAGAGCCGCCCACCTGGCAGCCACACCTTTGGACTTCCAGTCATCTTCAGCATCTTCTTTGAGCCTCTTCAGAGTGGGTTTTGCTGTGGAGCATTCATCATAAGGTTCATCCATGTTGACTTTATGGATGAGGTTGAGCTTGGTGGTCACCCTCTCAATGTCACTGAAGGTCAAGGTGCCATGGTGCAGAGAGGGAGGTTGCAGTGAGAACAGCCAGTTGTCTCCTGAAAAGTTGATCCATTTCTCAACATATGAGAGTGCTGTGCTGAGAAATGCAGTAAAATCTGCCCTTGCCATGTCTGCATCACGTGGACGGAGACGCTGCAGCTTCACTTTAGTTCAGTAGCCACAGAACTGGTCGTCTCGTCTCTGTGAGCTTTTGCTTGAAGTTCTCCATGATGGAAAATAACTCAACACAGGTGGTTTCATCACTCTCCAGCTTCTTTACAACTTCCTCAGAGACAGAGAGGATATGATTGCAGAAGAGAAGGTAAACTCCACGATGTCTCCATCACCCTCAGTTGAGTCCTCACTGAGCTTTAACAAAGCTCGAAGTTGTTTGGGACGCTCCCCCCCAGGCTGATGAAGAAAGATTTCAGTGCAATCCAGGTTTGCATTAGCCGGGTGATGGCTGGATTAAGGGAGAGCCACCTGGTTGTGACGTGTCGTAGAACTTCCTGGAACTCAACATCACAAAACTCTCTGAGTGATTGTCTTCGTTTGGCAGATGTGGAAAAGCAGCCAAAGACCTTCAGCACAACATCTCCACATCTACAGTGAGCTGGTGAAGAGCATGCTTCACTGTGTTGTGCACAATGTGGGCATGGCAGTCTCCTTGCAGCAGATCTTTTTGTTTCTTCTTCAGGTTGGTGAAGACAGAGTTGTGCATTCTGTAATTCACATGTGTATTGTCTGCACTAAATGCTGCCACTTGATCAAATGATGAGCCAAATGTGTCAAGCGACTGCTCTATGAGAGCTACAGTCCCAGCAGCGACTCATCTGCATTTTCCATGAGATCCAGCATTTTGTTGGTGACCCCGCATTCTGGACCAAAGTATTGAACAGCAAGGGGGAACATCACCCACTGCCTTTGGAGCAGGGCCATCTTTAACCCCTGCCTCTGCCTTTGTTCTCCCTACAGTCATTTCTTTTGATCCAGTGTATGTGCACAGTCAGCACTGTTGTAGCTGAGGTTGTGTCTGACTGTGTGGTACACCTGTGTCACCTCAGCTGCCGTAACCTAGAGGGGAGGAGTCAACAATCAATCAAACCACAATAGTTTAGTAAAATAGGCCGTGCCCGTGCACTGACATCTTCTGGCAAAAGCACCATCAGATGGGAACTCAGTCATGACATAATGTCCCATACCGTGTCAGTCTCAGGAGAAGTTGGGGTATGAAGAGCTGTGACACTGACGCTCGGGTCTTCTGTGTTCTTTCGTGTCTGCAGTGTTGCTCTCCTGTTGCGTGCTGTCTGATGTCAGACCCCACCGTGCGCCACTGAAAACCCTCGCTGGCACATTTTACAATTTGCGTTGAACATCTCCACTGACGCTGTCCAGCAAGGATGTGCCTCTTCCACTCACGTCTGGACTTTTGCAGGCGTTTTCGCTTTTGAGGACGTGGTGGGGTATCGGGTGTAGAGGACATTTTTAAAATCAGCGGGTTTGGTGAGCAGCGCCGGTGTGTGGTGTCTGTCGCTAGGCAACCGTGACAGCACCACACGCATGCGCAGACACACAGGTTAACATCAGTGTTAGCTTTTCCAACAGGCCAACATCAGTGTTAGCTTCTACAACAGGCTAACATCAGTGTTAGCTTCTCCAACAGGCTAACATCAGTGTTAGCTTTTCCAACAGGCTAACATCAGCGTTCGCTTCTCCAACAGGCTGACATCAGTGTTAGCTTCTAACAGGTTAACATCAGTGTTAGCTTCTCCAACAGGCCAACATCAGTGTTAGCTTCTAACAGGTTAACATCAGTGTTAGCTTCTCCAACAGGTTAACATCAGTGTTAGCTTCTCCAACAGGCTAACATCAGTGTTAGCTTCTAACAGGTTAACATCAGTGTTACCTTCTCCAACAGGCCAACATCAGCGTTCGCTTCTCCAACATGCTAACTACAGTGTTAGCTTCTCCAACAGGTTAACATCAGTGTTAGCTTCTCCAACAGGCTAACATTAGTGTTAGCTTCTAACAGGTTAACATCAGTGTTAGCTTCTAACAGGCTAACATCAGTGTTAGCTTCTAACAGGCTAACATCAGTGTTAGCTTCTAACAGGCTAACATCAGTGTTAGCTTCTCCAACAGGTTAACATCAGTGTTAGCTTCTCCAACAGGCTAACATCAGTGTTAGCTTCTAACAGGTTAACATCAGTGTTACCTTCTCCAACAGGCCAACATCAGCGTTTGCTTCTCCAACATGCTAACTTCAGTGTTAGCTTCTCCAACAGGTTAACATCAGTGTTAGCTTCTCCAACAGGCTAACATCAGTGTTAGCTTCTCCAACAGGCTAACATCAGTGTTAGCTTCTAACAGGTTAACATCAGTGTTAGCTTCTAATAGGTTAACATCAGTGTTAGCTTCTCCAACAGGCTAACATCAGTGTTAGCTTCTAACAGGTTAACATCAGTGTTAGCTTCTAACAGGCTAACATCAGTGTTAGCTTCTCCAACAGGCCAACATCAGTGTTAGCTTTTCCAACAGGTTAACATCAGTGTTAGCTTCTCCAACAGGCCAACATCAGCGTTCGCTTCTCCAACAGGTTAACATCAGTGTTAGCTTCTAACAGGCTAACATCAGTGTTAGCTTCTCCAACAGGCTAACATCAGTGTTAGCTTCTCCAACAGACTAACATCAGTGTTAGCTTCTCCAACAGGCTAACATCAGTGTTAGCTTCTAACAGGTTAACATCAGTGTTAGCTTCTCCAACAGGCTAACATCAGTGTTAGCTTCTAACAGGTTCACATCAGTATTAGCTTGTCCAACAGGCCAACATCAGCGTTCGCTTCTCCAACATGCTAACATCAGTGTTAGCTTCTAACAGGTTCACATCAGTGTTAGCTTCTCCAACAGGTTAACATCAGTGTTAGCTTCTCCAACAGGCTAACATCAGTGTTAGCTTCTCCAACAGTCTAACATCAGTGTTAGCTTCTAACAGGTTAACATCAGTGTTAGCTTCTCCAACAGGCTAACATCAGTGTTAGCTTCTCCAACAGTCTAACATCAGTGTTAGCTTCTAACAGGTTAACATCAGTGTTAGCTTCTAACAGGCTAACATCAGTGTTAGCTTCTAACAGGTTAACATCAGTGTTAGCTTCTCCAACAGGTTAACATCAGTGTTAGCTTATCCAACAGGCTAACATCAGTGTTAGCTTCTAACAGGTTAACATCAGTGTTACCTTCTCCAACAGGCTAACATCAGCGTTTGCTTCTCCAACATGCTAACTTCAGTGTTAGCTTCTCCAACAGGTTAACATCAGTGTTAGCTTCTCCAACAGGCTAACATCAGTGTTAGCTTCTCCAACAGGCTAACATCAGTGTTAGCTTCTCCAACAGGCTAACATCAGTGTTAGCTTCTCCAACAGGCTAACATCAGTGTTAGCTTCTAACAGGTTAACATCAGTGTTAGCTTCTCCAACAGGCTAACATCAGTGTTAGCTTCTCCAACAGGTTAACATCAGTGTTAGCTTCTAACAGGCTAACATCAGTGTTAGCTTCTCCAACAGGCTAACATCAGTGTTAGCTTCTAACAGGTTCACATCAGTGTTAGCTTCTCCAACAGGCTAACATCAGTGTTAACTTCTCCAACAGGCTAACATCAGTGTTAGCTTCTCCAACAGGCTAACATCAGTGTTAGCTTCTCCAACAGGCTAACATCAGTGTTAGCTTCTAACAGGTTCACATCAGTGTTAGCTTCTCCAACAGGCTAACATCAGCGTTAGCTTCTCCAACAGGTTAACATCAATGTTAGCTTCTTTTAGATGCTGACAGGACATCAAATATTTGCCTAAAGTAAAGATGGGAAAGAAAACAGATGAGTCACTCTGTGGAGGTGGGCGTGGTCCAGGTGCACTTTACTGTGAGTGTTTGAGCCAAATAAAGACGGGCTTGGATCCAGAACTGTGTGTGGTTCCTGCTGAGATGACCCACGGTAGCACTTGAAAGGCTCCACACTCATCAAACCTTCTAACATCAGTACTGCTGAACTTTGCCTGAAGTTCTGACCTGATGGGGCGACACATTATAATAATGTAAATGTTTATCTGTCAGTCAGAACTACATCAGCTGATTCATCAACTACATCAGCTGATTTATCAACTACATCAGCTGATTCATCAACTACATCAGCTGATTCATCAACTACATCAGCTGATTTATCAACTACATCAGCTGATTCATCAACTACATCAGCTGATTCATCAACTACATCAGCTGATTTATCAACTACATCAGCTGATTTATTTCTGAGTGAACACTTGTTGCCGTCATTTAAACTCACAAAACCTCATTTTAAAATTCATGTGAGATCTCAATGTGAAGAAAACATAAAAAACATGAAGTCTTTGAATGTTTCACTGTGTGGAGACCAGACGTACTGACAGATGCTGTGAGACAGAAAACTGACGACCTTTAAAGGAGCAGACTGTAGTTTTTATGTAGAAATGTTGGTGAGAAGAGAAACATCTTCAGTGACTGAAACAAGCTAAAGAAACAAACTCTCTGTTTTCATGACAGAAGGTGCAGAGAAGCAACATTAGGAGCGACGTGGTCTCGTTTCTTGGACCTCGTTAGTAACCAGGCAACAGCGTTTTGGACGAGCTGTAATGACACATTACACTGTGATGATCATAAGTTTAAATGTGTCCAGGACAGGCAGTGAAGAAGTTTATAATGAACATGAGCATCAGTTTGAATCAGTTTGTACAAAGAAAAGATCATCACTAAAGATTCATTTTGACATTTACAGATGTTTCATAACATAATAAATGCTAACAAGAGCATTTCATGGCTTCCACAGAAATGTAGTGATGGATACAGTTTGTGTTCAAATCAGGAGCTGAATGCTTTTTTCTTTGTGATTTGCCTCTTTACTATGACAGCCATCAGCTGATTCAAGTCTCTCACCAAAGTTCATTCAAATGACGGCTGAGGCTTCATTTCATTAATGACTTGACATGAAAATGCAAAACAACATTTACTTTTTTCCATTCAAGCTTTTCTCTTCCCCATTTTGAGTTTCATGTTTGATGTTGATGTGATGTCCTTCGTCTTATTTCATCAGCAGTTTTCATTTCATCTTTAGTTTCAGCTTTCACTTCCAGCATTTCCATTTTAAATTTCCCTTTTCTCATGTCCTCACTTCACATTTTCACATCATCATTTACATTTTAAATTTCCAGTTTTAAAGTTGAGTTCAGGCCTAATTCTTCCTAGTAGGGCAGAAAAATGATCTTTTTCATTTTCTATTTGAATTATGAGCCAAAATATCTTCCGTCCAGAGGACAGTGTGACTCTGAAACTGCACCATGTTTAGATGGAAACCATCAGCGGACTAATGCTTCCTCTTCTTCATGAACCATGTATGTAGCCTGTAGTTGACTCTGTAACACAGCTGAGGTGGATGAGGAAACAAGAGATGAACTACGAGCTCAGCAGTCTGTGCATTTCTGCTCCTGGATGTGTGTGATGAACTCTCACTAGGTGTTTGTAAAGACGGCTCGTGTTTCCACTCGTACGTGCACAAGACTTGTTGCACTTGTGGCTCCGAGCATCATCCACAGCGACTCCAGTGGAGTTTAACCAGACTGTGGAGCTCAGTGTCATCAGAGCAGGTCTGAATGAATCATCAGTGTCAGTCCTGTACAAAACAGTTCAAAATGAGCTCCACCTCAACAACTCCAACAGGAACATCATGTTTTCACATTAATGACTGAGTCACAATCATCTAATGAACTGATGACAGTAACCTGAAGGTTCCTGTAACTGTCAACAGTTGAGTCTGTTCAGGAGGAGACTCTCCGTCCTACAGACGACACAGAGACACTGAGGAAACAGGCCAGGGATCAGACCAGAACCCAAACCCAGGATAAAGAGGTTCAGTGAAGGTGGTGTTGAAGGTGTGGAGGTGGATCAGTGTGTCAGAGGAGACTCTGTAGAAGGACAGAGTGCCAGCAGGACAGTCCACATACACTGCTACTCTGTTAGAGAAGAGGTCAAAGGAGGAGCCGGAGGTGATGATGGATGTTGATCTGTTATTGTGTCTGACAGAGTAACGACCATAACAGCAGTTCAGACTCCACGACTGATCATTGGCTCCAAACTCACAGTCCTCTGTGTCTCCTCTCCTGCTGATTCCTCTGTAACTCACTGATATATGAACCTCTCCGCTCCACTCGACCTCCCAGTAACAGCGACCAGTCAGACCAGTTCTACACAGCAGCTGAGGACGGTCAAACCTCTCTGGATGATCAGGATACGACTGATTCCTTGACACAAACATCATCTTCCTGTTGTTGTCAAACAGTCTGATCCTTCTGTTGACTGTGTTTGTGTCGACTGTGAGCTCACAGGAATCTGATGGAGAGAAAAAGACACAACACAGCTGCAGTTATTAATCTGTCATCAGTCTGATGATGACATCACACATCTGAACCAGTGATGTCACAGTCTGATGATGACATCACAGCTGTGAATGAGTGATGTCATCAGTGTGAAGCTGCTTTGTTTTCATGAATCAAAGTAAAAACACACTCACACTTCCTCAGACCTGGTGTCAACCATCGGACTCCAGCAGGCTCCACCCTGAAAGGAGGAGGAGGAGGAGGAGGAGGAGGAGGAGGGGGGGGAGGAGGAGGAGGAGGAGGAGGGAAGAGGAGGAGGAGGAGGAGGAGGAGGAAGAGGAGGATGAGGAGGAGGTGTACGAGGAGGAAGAGGAGGAGGAGGAGGAGGAGGAGGAGGAGGAGGGAAGAGGAGGATGAGGAGGAGGTGTACGAGGAGGAAGAGGAGGAGGAGGAATAGGAAGAGGAGGAGGGGGAGGAAGAGGAGGAGGGGGAGGAGCAAGAGGGGAGGGGAGGAGGAGGAAGAGAGGAGGGGGAGGAGCAAGAGGAGGAGAGGGAGGAGCAAGAGGAGGAAGAGGAGGAGAAGGAGTGTAGGAGGAGGAAGAGGAGGAAAAGGAGGAGGAGGAAGAGGAGGGGAGGAGGAGGAGGAGGGGGACGAGGAGCAGGAGGAGGAAGAGGAGGAGGAGGTGCAGGAGGAGGAGGAGGAGAGGAGGGGGAGGGGAGGAGAGGGACGAGGAGCAAGAGAAGCAAGAGGAGGAAGAGGAGGAGGAGGAGAGGAGGGGGAGGGGGAGGAGGGGGACGAGGAGCAAGAGAAGCAAGAGGATGAAGAGGTGGAGGGGGAGGAGCAAGAGGAGGAAGAGGAGGAGAAGGAGGAGGAGGAGGAAGAGGAGGGGGAAGAGGAGGAGGGGGAGGAGGAGGGGAGGAGGAGCAAGAGCAAGAGGAACAAGAGGAGGTGGAGGAGGAGGAGGAGGAGAGGGACGAGGAGCAAGAGAAGCAAGAGGAGAAGAGGAGGAGGAGGAAGAGGAGGGGGAAGAGAGGAGGGTGGAGGAGCAAGAGGGGGAGGGGGAGGAGGAGGAGGAGGAGGAAGAGGAGGAGGGGGAGGAGGAAGAGGAGGAAGAGGAGGAGGAGGAGGGGGACGAGGAGCAGGAGGAGGAAGAGGAGGAGAAGGAAGAGGAGAGGAGGAGGAGAGGAGGGGAGGGGGAGGAGAGGGACGAGGAGCAAGAGAAGCAAGAGGAGGAAGAGGAGGAGGAGGAGAGGAGGGGAGGGGGGGACGAGGAGCAAGAGAAGCAAGAGGATGAAGAGGAGGAGGAGGAGTAGGAGGACGAGGAGCAAGAGCAAGAGGAGGAGAGGGAGGAGCAAGAGGAGGAAGAGGAGGAGGGGGGAGGAGCAAGAGGAGGAAGAGGAGGAGAAGGAGGAGGTGTAGGAGGAGGGGAGGAGGAGGAGGAGGAGGAGAGGAGGGGGACGAGGAGCAAGAGGAGCAAGAGCAAGAGGAGGTGGAGGAGGAGGAAGAGGAGGGGGAAGAGGAGGAGGGGGAGGAGCAAGAGGAGGAGAGGGAGGAGCAAGAGGAGGAAGAGGAGGAGAAGGAGGAGGAGGAGGTGTAGGAGGAGGAGGAGGAGGAGGAAGAGGAGCAGAAGGAGGAGAAGGAGGAGGAGGAGGAGGAGAGGGACGAGGAGCAGGAGGAGGAAGAGGAGGAGAAGGAAGAGGGGGAGGTGGAGGAGGGGGACGAGGAGCAAGAGAAGCAAGAGGATGAAGAGGAGGAGGAGGAGTAGGAGGACGAGGAGCAAGAGCAAGAGGGGGAGGAGCAAGAGGAGGAGAGGGATGAGGAGGAGGAAGAGGAAGGGGAAAGAGGAGGAGGGGGGAGGAGCAAGAGGAGGAAGAGGAGGGGGACGAGGAGGAAGAGGAGGAGAAGGAGGAGGAAGAGACGAGGAGGAGGAGGAGCAAGAGCAGGAGGAGGAAGAGGAGGAGGAGGGGGACGAGGAGCAAGAGGAGCAAGAGGAGGAGGATGAAGAGGAGGAGGAGGAAGAAGAGGAGGTGGACGAGGAGCAAGAGCAAGAGGAGGAGGAGGAAGAGGAGGATGAGGAGGAAGAGGAGGACGAGGAGGAAGAGGAGGAGGAGGACGAGGAGCAAGAGGAGCAAGAGGAGGAGGAGGATGAGGAGGAGGAGGGGGACGAGGAGCAAGAGGAGCAAGAGGAGGAGGAGGAAGAGGAGGAGGACGAGGAGCAAGAACAAGAGGAGGAGGAGGAGGAGGGTGACGAGGAGGAAGAGGAGGATGAGGAGGAGGAGGGGGACGAGAGCAAGAGGAGGAGGATGAAGAGGAGGAGGACGAGGAGCAAGAGCAAGAGGAGGAGGAGAAGGAGGAGAAGAGGAGGAGGACAAGGAGGAGGAGGAGCAAGGGGAGGGGGACGAGGAGGAGACGAGGAGCAAGAGGAGGAGGAGGACGAGGAGCAAGAGGAGGAAGAGGAAGAGGAGGAGGAGGAGGGGGACGAGGAGCAAGAGGAGGAGGAGGAGGAGGAGGAGGAGGGTGACGAGGAGGAAGAGGAGGAGGAGGAGGAGGAGGAAGAGGAGGATGAGGAGGAGGAGGGGGACGAGGAGCAAGAGGAGGAGGATGAAGAGGAGGAGGACGAGGAGCAAGAGCAAGAGGAGGAGGAGAAGGAGGAGGAAGAGGAGGAGGACAAGGAGGGGGAGGAGCAAGAGGAGCAAGAGCAGGAGGAGGAAGAGGAGGAGGAGGAGGAGGAAGAGGATGAGGAGGGGGACGAGGAGCAAGAGGAGCAAGACGAGGAAGAGGAGGAGGAGGACGAGGAGGAGGAGGAGGGGACGAGGATGAGGAGGAGGTGTAGGAGGAGGAAGAGGAGGAGGAGGATGAGGAGGAGGAGGGGGAGGAGGATGAGGAGGAGGTGTAGGAGGAGGAAGAGGAGGAGGAGGATGAGGAGGATGAGGAGGAGGAGGGGGAGGTCAGAGCAGCATGGACACACATTATTATATTCATTTTGACTTATATCTGTAGATTTCATGAGCTCCAGATTCATACTTTCTTCTCAGGTTTTCAAAACTCTCCAGCCTCCCTTCCTTCACCAGAACACACCAAGCTGTTATTCCTTTTTAACCATTGCTTAAATCCTTGATCAGACTTCACAGGCAGGACATTTCTATCGTCTGCTGCCCATTTTAATATATTCACATCTTTCTGTATCTTAGATATTTACAATACTTTAAACCACAGGTCTAACGTGTGAACTGTTATTGGATTCATTTTGACTTCCTTGTGTAGTTTATTGTCTCCGATCATATTTTGAATTGGGATTTGGTTCACTTCTCTTTCTATATCTTTCCATGTTGCTGTGAATTCTGACTTACACCAACAGTACACAGGTCTCAGCTGAGCAGCATAATAGTATTCCCTTCATTTTGGGAGGCTCGTAGCACCTCTCTCTCTCTTTGGGGAGCTGAAGAGCTCTGGACCTGACTCGAGGTCTATTTCACGTCCAAGTTGTTATAATTTGCTGTGCACAGGTCAGAGATGCTTTCAGTGATCTTCACACACAAACAATGAATTGACTTTAGATTCCAGTTAAGGTCGTATGACTCTCTGATCACTTTTGTTGGAGTATAGTTGAGTGATAAAATCTGGGTTTTGGAAACATTTATCTTATACCCTGACAGATCGCAATATGTTTCTAGAAGCTTCATCATATTAGGGAGCGTTGTATTTGGTTGTCCGAGGAAAGTAATTATGTCATCAGCGAAAAGCCCAATTTTATGTTCTCCTCCTCCAGTTGTGACCCTTTAAGTTCTTTGTTTTCTCGTACTGCTCGAGCTAAGGGCTCAATAAAAATCACAAACAAGGTCGGTGACAAACAGCCTCCCTGTCTGGTCGATCTCTGCAGATATATCTTCTCAGTCAGATCTCCATTCATTTGAATTCTAGCAGAAGGTTTTGGGTAGAGTGTTTTAATCAGTTGTATTGATTTATTATTGAATCCGAATCGTTCTAATATCTGATAAAGAAACTTCCAGTGAACACAATCGAATGCCTTTTCAGCGTCAATGCTAACAACACAGTGCTTTGTTTTTCTCTTTGTCTTTGCTAATTATGTGTAAAGTTGGTCTGATACTGTCTTGGGTTTGACGGCCTGATATGAATCCTGTTTGATCTTCATCTATTAATTCTGCTATGAAGGTGTTTATTCTTTCAGAGATAATTGACGTATATAGTTTATAATCTTTATTTAGTATTGAGATCGGTCTGTAGCTTTCACATCTGTCCCTCTCCTTTCCTGGTTTTGGGATGATTGAAATGATTGCTTCTGCCCACGTTGGTGGTATTTTGCTTTCTTTGAGGGTCCAGTTAAAAGAGGTCTGGAGGGCTGGTAACAGTTCCTCCTTATAAATCTTATAGCATTCTGCAGGGTAGCCATCGCTCCCTGGAGATGTATTGAATTTATTGCTTGGATAATGTCTTCCCTTGTAATGTCTGCTGTGAGTCTTTCATTTTGGTAAGTGCCAATCGACGGAAGATCAAGTTGATTTAAGAAGGTCCTCATTTCTTCTTTATTTGCAGCAGTTGGTTGTGTATATAGTTTTTCACAGAACCTCTGGAATACTCTTTCTATATCTTCTGGTTCATGTATCGTCTCGTTGGTGTTTGGGTCCTTAATTTAATGTTTGCTATTTATTGCTTGCTGTTTTCGTATTCGTTTTGCTAGGAGTTTTGTTGCTCTGGGACCAGTTTCATAATAATTTTGCTTCAAAAATATGATCTTTCCATATTCATCCAACAACATCTCATTTATCTTCGTTTTAGTGTCCTTAATTTGTTTATATGTTTTTGGGTTGTTTGTTTGATGATATTGTTGCTCTAATTCTCTCAATCTTATAGAGTGGTTCTGGTACGCTTCTCTTCTAAGTCTTTTTATTAAAGTGGTTTTAGCTATTAACTTTCCCCGGACAACCACTTTTAGGGCATCCCAAACAATATACGGGTTGACTTCTCTATTGCTATTGTCCTCCATATAATGCCTAATTTCCTTTTTTGATTCTTCCACCAACCCTTTATTATTTAGTATTCCTACATTAAGTCTCCAGATTGTTTGTCTTTTTCTGGCATTTAGATGTATTTTTAAAAACAGGCTGTTATGATCTGATATATCTGCCCCTCCAATTTTACCCTCAGACACTCTGTACCTATCACCTATATTTAGAAAGAAGTAATCAGTTCTTGGGTGTACACTGTGTTTTGCCGAATAATGTGTGAAATCTTTTTCAAGGTTGAGATTCCTGTGGTGGCAATCTAACCACAAAACTGCCACTTGAGGGAATCTGAAGTCGTTTCCACTGTGTCGTTGTGCAAAAGATGAGCTCTGCCATGACGTATGCGTTTTTCCGTTTATTTTATGCAGAGAAAAAATATTTACAGAAAACCAGCTGTGTTGAATGACTGAACTGAAACCAACATGTAAATATGAAAGAAAACCGAAAAGACTAACGTTATGATATAACAGAAAACATCTCGGATGAACACACACACAAACGAACGGTTGAAAAACTGTGTGGCTTCCGTGATCCTAATTCCCCTCCACCTGTTCACTGGTGACTCCCCTATACAGACTACGTTACCACCGTGATTCCCTGTCTATGCCCCCTGGTGCGCAGGTGGACAAGCTACACTGCTATTTACATGACTCACCAAAGACATACACAACATAACATATTCACACATCAAAATTGGCCACAACAATTCCTCCAGATGTCGATCGTTCCCATTTCTTCTAAGGATAGCTTTACTCATTCTGACGTGTTTTTCATTTCCTTTTAAACTGGTTGTATAGACAGTGGTTCATGACTATGTTGAAGTCCCCCCACAAATTAAAATACCTTCTGGTTCTGTTGCTGTAACATTAAATAAGGATTTGAAGAAGTGCTTGTTGCTTTCTGGAGGTGCATATACATTTATCAATGTGACAGGTTCAGTCTCTAGTTTTCCCCTGACTAGTACACATCTTTCCTCTTTATCCTTCATTTCCTTTTCACTAACAAATGTAGTTGTATTTGGAATTAGTATCATAACTCCTCTTTTACGTCCTTGTTTATATGAACTGTAATATGAATTTTTAAATTGTACGTGTTCTGTTTGGGACCGGTGGGTTTCCTGTAACACTATGACATGCTGTTTTTCTTTTTTCAATTTTGTTCAGACCATTCCTCTCTTCTTAGGTGTATTTAGACCATTTACGTTTTAGGACATTATCTTTAAATCGTTGCTTACCATTTTGCTTCCATAATGTGTGTGCATCTTTTCCCAGGCAGCTGAACTTAAACGTGAACAAAAACAAAATTATGAACACTGTGAACTATGTGGGACTTCCATATGGGGGTTATTCTTCTCTTCTCCCCCAAGTCCCTGTTGGTGGGTGGATGGGAAATCCTCTTCTGTGAGGGCCCATCCATAGACCCAGAGCTGTGTCCGTATAACGGCGTCAACCCCAGTCTGGACCTGTCCAACCTCGTTGGTGTTTTATATATGTTGAAGTCAAATAAATGAAGCCGTCCGTATTATCTTGCAGCGCTGTCAGTGCTTTCACTATCAGGGCGTCAGTTGTCGGGTCTCCTCTGATATCCTTGCAACTTTTCCTTTGCCCGCTGTGCCGCCACATCCTGCCTGGACCCACCGCATCCTGCTGGTTGCCATCCCCATGCCCGGGTCCACTCCTCCACAAGCCCCAAGTCTTCACTTGTGCTGAGTCAATCCCCTTGCTTTCATGTCCTCCACTGCGTCCCACACGTTGTTGTAGCTCTTCACGCCTCTCCTTCAGTGTCTTCTTAATATTTTCGTACATACTGTATATCTCTACCAATGCTAGCAAGTCCCACTCTCAGCATTTCTGCCTGATCCAGCTAAAAGCTGAGCATCTGACCCGTCCGCCATCTTGCAGGAAGCCAGAGGGGCAGTTCTCTTTGCCTCAGGTGTTAACAGGAAGGTAGAGAGGCTGACAGTTACTGTCCAGTCAAACATCAAAGGGTCACTGCTTTGGTGAAGACATGATCAACACCTGTCATGAAGTGTAACAGCTGTTCTGTTGTTAGCTGACAGTATATACGTCAGGACAGTGTGAAGACTGCAGAGACACTGTGGCTCTTCTCTCTGTGCTGCAGGTATTAAAGAGACAATTTCCCTCACAACACACACACCTCGTTATGTCTTTTGATAGAGCTAGGCTAGCAGTTTCCCCCTGCTTCCAGTCTTTGTGCTAAGCTAGGCTAACCATGTCCTGGACTTCTCTCTGTACAGAGATGAAGCTGATTCTATCCTGGTGAAGAGGACAAAAGGGATTTTTCTCAAAATTACAGACAGCTCCTTTAACATGCAGAGATCTGTTCAAACTCAGTTATTACCAAGAAACAATGATCATGTTTGTTCCTGGAGATGTTCTCCTCCTACACAAGTATCTCCTCTTCATGTTGAACCAGTGTTCATGTTCTGATAAAAGGAAAAAGGCTTCTTACATGTGTCACTGTTCATATCACACTCATACTCATCAGACTCTTCCTCCTCCATCACACTGACTCTTCATACCTGAGAGTGTCCAGTCTCCAGTCTGGATCCTTCAGTCCAGCTGACAGCAGTTTCTCTCCCGAGTCTCCTGGATGATTGTAGCTCAGGTCCAGCTCTCTCAGATGGGAGGGGTTGGAGCTCAGAGCTGAGGCCAGAGAAGCACAGCCTTCCTCTGTGATCAGACAGCCTGACAGCCTGCAGAACAACACACATGGCAGATCATCTGAGGAGACTGATGAGTCAGAAACAAGAACAGACAGTCTCCAAATAAATTAACACTTCTCCTCATTAATTAATCATCAGTAAACAGAGTCCTGCTGAGGCTGATGGGATGTCATCAGGCTCCAGGTGTTTGCTCATAAACCAAAGTATTGAACACTAACATGTTGACCTGATGGTGGTGCTCGATGAAAAGTCAGAGGATCAGCAGAGTTATTACAGTTCATCCTGAGGGGAACATGAATGTCTGAAACCACATTTAATGCTAACAGGTGCTCATGTGGACGAGAGAGAGAGAGCATACAACATGATAAAATGTTCAGTGTTCAGTGTTTCTCCACCATTCTGTGTAACAGACAACCCGAGTGACAGCTGACTCATATGAACCAGTCTAATGTGGGTTCAATGAGCATCGATAGCAACATTTCCCATTAATCACCTCGACTCTGGCGGCCCGCCAAAGTCTAATTTACTCCTCCATCGTCTACTAATGATCCAAATATGTTTCACTTCTCATAATAACATTAAACATAACATTTTGTGCTTCAGCAAAACACCAAATAATCTTCTCCATCCCCTGAAAAGGATCCATCCCAGTGACCACTCTGAGAATGAAAATTACTTTCCCACGTTAGTCTGCTAACGAATTTTGTTCCTGTGGTTCTTCTGCTGTTAGCAGCACAGGTGAGGTTTCAAACTGTTTTTACGATTAGCCACAGCTTTCACTTTTATTTACATTATTTTAATAAGTTACAAGACAAAGTAGATGGTTTTATTCAGGCAGATAAAACGTGATTGAAAAGTTTAAATTTAGATGTTATTCAGTATATTCTTTAATTACAAAATATATTCTAAACCAAACTATATTTACACAGTTGGATCTTTATGTTATTCTTTCTATTTTTATCTTAATAAACTACAATCTAAAGTTTTAACACTGAACCCTCTGGCTTCTTCTGGCTTCAGGATATTCTTCAGTTTGGCAGAATTATGAAATTATATATTATGATAAATATTGATATTGATCAATATGGAAAACAATGATTTAGATAATATATTTTTGCCATATCTCACAGCCCTTCTTTGCTGTATGGTATGTTTGTTTTTCTTGAGATGACTTTTGGTCCAGATCCATATTAAGAATATTTGAAACTGTCCCTGATAATAATAATTTAACAACAAAAGCATAAACAAGAGAAAATTATGAACAATTCTTGTGGAAAGTAATCCCCTTAGTCTGGACACTACCTCCACAGTAAAGTTAAATGTATTTTGACAAATTAAATGAGCAGACACATTACTACAGGTTAGCTGGCTGTCTACTTATATAAATCAGATTTTAAATGGTCATCAGTTGAATGGGTTAATGAATCCTGACCTGAGACTCTCCAGTGTACAGTGAGGGCTCTTCAAACCAACACACAGCAGCTTCACTCCTGAATCCTTCAGGTTATTGTTGCTCAGGTCCAGCTCTCTCAGATGGGAGGGGTTGGAGCTCAGAACTGAGGCCAGAGAAGCACAGCCTTCCTCTGTGATCAGACAACCTGAAAGCCTGAAGATACACAGAACACACATGGCAGATCATCTGAGGAGACTGATGAGACAGATACAAGAACAGACTGTCTCCAAATAAATTAACACTTCTCCTCATTAACTAATCATCAGTAAACAGAGTCCTACTGAGGCTGATGGGATGTCATCAGGCTGCAGGTGTTTGCTCATAAACCAAAGTATCGAACACTAACACGTTGACCTGATGATGGCGCTAGATGAAAAGTCAGAGGATCAGCTCATTCAGCTCGTTCATACTGAGGGGAACATGAACGTCTGAACCACATTTAATGCCAACAGGTGCTCATGTGGACGAGAGAGAGGGAGCATACAACATGATAAAATGTTCAGTGTTTCTCCACTATTCTGTTTAACAGACAACCAGAGTGACAGCTATGAAACAGTCTAATGTGGGTTGAATGAGCATCGATAGCAGCATTTCCTATTAATCACCTCGACTCTGGCGGCCAGCCGAAATCTAATTTACGACCGCTAACGATTTTTGTTCCTGTGGTTTTTCTGCTATCAGCAGCACAAGTGAGGCATCGTACAGCTTCGTACAGTTTTTACAATTATGTCAATTCCTCTTGACAAATTAAATGAGCAGAAACATTACCACAGGTTAGCTGGCGGTCTACTTATATAAATCAGATTTTAAATGGTCATCAGTTGAATGGGTTAATGAATCCTGACCTGAGACTCTCCAGTGTATAGTCAGGACTCTTCAAACCAACAGACAGCAGCTTCACTCCTGAATCCTTCAGGTTGTTGTTACTCAGGTCCAGCTCTCTCAGACTGGAGGATTGAGAGCTGAGAACTGAGGACAGAGCTTGACAGCTTCTCTCTGACAGGTTACAGCCACTCAGCCTGGAGAGACAACAGCAAGGAAACAAATAATACATTTTCATTCGTATCTCCTTCTAAAAAACAGCAGATAGTATTTATTCATCAATAACTTCTACTTACAGAGCTTTGTTGGAGACTTTGACCACTGGCAGCAGCCTCAGAAGAGCCTCCTCTGAAGCAGAGAATTTCTTCAGGTCAAACACGTCCAGATCTTCTTCTGATGACAGTAAGATGAAGACCAGAGCTGACCACTGAGCAGGAGACAGTTCATCTGAGGATAGACGTCCTGAACTCAGGGACTGTTGCATCTCCTCCACTAGAGAACGATCATTCAGTTCATTCAGACAGTGGAACAGATTGATGCTTTTCTCTGGAGACAGATTCTCACTGATCTTCTTCTTGATGAACTGGACTGTTTCCTGGTTGGTCTGTGATATACTTCCTTTCTGTGTCAGCAGACCTTGTAGGAGATTCTGATTGGTCTGCAGTGACAAACCCAGGAGGAAGCGGAGGAACAAGTCCAGGTGTCCATTTGGACTCTGTAAGGCCTTATCCACAGCACTCAGGTAGAGGTGTGTATCTGCAAATTGATTGTAGGTTGTTTGTTCTTCTGCCAGCAGATTGACTCCAGAGTTGATGAATGTCAGACGGACATAAAGAGCAGCCAGAAACTCCTGAACACTCAGATGGACAAAGCAGAACACTATGTCCTGGTACAGTCCACTCTCCTCTTTAAAGATCTGTGTGAACACTCCTGAGTACACTGAGGCTGCTCTGATATCGATGCCACACTCTCTCAGGTCTGATTCATAGAAGATCAGGTTTCCTTTCTGCAGCTGATCAAAAGCCAGTTTTCCCAGAGACTCAATCATCTTCCTGCTCTCTGGAGTCCAGTGTGGATCTGTCTCAGCTCCTCCATCATACTTGACGTTCTTCACTTTGGACTGAACCACCAGGAAGTGGATGTACATTTCAGTCAGGGTCTTGGGCAGCTGTCCTCCCTTTCTGGTCACCAACACATCCTCCAGAACTGTAGCAGTGATCCAGCAGAAGACTGGTGTGTGGCACATGATGTGGAGGCTTCGAGATGTCTTGATGTGGGAGATGATTCTGCTGGCCTGCTCCTCATCTCTGAATCTCTTCCTGAAGTACTCCTCCTTCTGTGGGTCAGTGAACCCTCTGACCTCTGTCACCATGTCAACATACTCAGGAGGGATCTGATTGGCTGCTGCAGGTCGTGTGGTTATCCAGAGGCGAGCAGAGGGAAGCAGGTTTCCCCTGATGAGGTTTGTCAGCAGCACATCCACTGAGGTGGATTTTGTGGCATCAGTCAGGATCTCAGTGTTGTGGAAGCACAGAGGAGGTCGACACTCATCCAGACCGTCAAAGATGAACACAACCTGGAACTCTTCAAAGCTGCAGATTTCTTTGGTTTCTGTGAAGAAGTAATGAACAAGTTCCACCAAGCTGAACTTTTTCCCTTTCAGCACATTCAGCTCTCTGAAAGTGAATGGAAATGTGAACTGTATGTCCTGGTTGGTTTTGTCTTCAGCCCAGTCCAGAGTGAACTTCTGTGTTAAGAGTGTTTTCCCGATGCCAGCCACTCCTTTTGTCATCAATGTTCTGATTGGTTCATTTCTTCCAGGTGAGGCATTAAAGACGTCTTCTTGTCTGATTTTTGTTTCTGGTCTGTCTGGTTTCCTGGATGCTGTTTCAATCTGTCTGATCTCATGTTCATCATTAACCTCTGCAGTCCCTCCCTCTGTGATGTAGAGCTCTGTGTAGATCTGATTCAGAAGGGTTGGGTTTCCTGCTTTAGCGATCCCCTCAAACACACACTGGAACTTCTTCTGCAGGTTAGATTTGAGTTTACGTTGACAAACTGGAGCAAGATGTCCTGATTGAGCAAAAGACAAATAAGATTCATTAATAAATTATAGATTAAATATTTCAACATTTTACTTCCTCAAAGAATCAGTATATGAAGATATTTTTGTCCATCTGTTAAGACTTCGGTAAACATCTCATTGATCCAACATGTTAAATCTTTAGAGAAATCCTCTTACTGCTCTGCAGATAGTCTGCCAGATCTTCCTGCTTCAGTCTCCTCAGGAAGTTCAGTGTAATCTTCAGAAATGCCTCTCTGCTGCTCCTCTTCTTCTCTTCATCCTCACCATCCAACACCTTCTCATCCTCACTCTGACTCTCTAAACTTTCTGGGTAATCTGAACTCAGAGCCTTCTGGATCTTCTTCAGCTCGTTCTTCACGAAACTGACAATGTTGTCCTCCAGCAGCTGGAACAGAATATTATATGAATGAGACAATCAAACTAAAATCATGGAACCAAACATCAGATCCATGTTGGACAGACTGACAACCCACTCATGTATTAAGCAGAATGAAGATTATTATGAACACCACAGATGTAAAAGTAGTTGTTGAACTCTAAATACATCATCTCTGAAATCATTGCATTTTGTTTTATATATGTTTAACACGATGTCCTAACTTTTTTGGAATCAATGTTGAGTAGGAGTTTCATCAGCCTAATTGATTTTTGCGAATGTGTATTATTCTGAATTTGATGGCAGCAACAGGTAACAAGTTACTACAGGGGCAACGAAAGTTGCTGCAAAATGCTCCCAAAACACCTGTTTGGATCATTCCACAGGTAAACAGGCTAAACAGGGGACTGTATCATGACTGGGTATAAGAGGGGCATCCTCGAGAGGCTTAGTTTTTTACAAGCAAAGACGGAGCGAGGTTCACCACTTCAAACTGCTTGAACTAACAGTCCAACAGTTCAAGAACATGAACTTGCAACTGCAGGAATTTATGGATTTCACCATCTACAATCCATAATATCATCACAAGATTCAGAGAATGTGTAGAAATCTCTGGATGTAAGTGGGAAGGCTGAAAAAACAACACTGAATGTCCGTGACCTTCGACCCCCTAGACAGCTCTGCATTAAAAACTGACATGATTGTATAAAGGATATTACTACACAGGCTAATGAACACTGTCGTCAGTAAGTACAGTTGGCCATTTATCAATAACATCAGAAACCTCACTGACTTTGGGGCCAAGCTGTGGTCGATGAGTCCACGTTTTCAATTGTATTTGAATTTGTTGTGTCCTCCAAGCTGAAGAGGAAAAGGACCATCCAGACTGTTACCAGCCGAAAGTTCAAAAGCAGCGTGATGGGTTGTGTGGTAGCACCCATGGCATGATGGGTAACTGTCTATTGAAAAGGATTTGCAAATCATTGCATTCTGTTTTCCACGAGGAGTCGCCACCTTAATGTGGTGGAAAGGGTTTGTGTGTCCCAGTGATCCTGGGAGCTGTGTTGTTGGGGGTAATGGCCTGGAAGGGTCTCCCAAGGCAAACTGGTCTCAGGGGGGGACACTAAGAGCAATTTAAGTAGACCCTATGACGGTGAGGACCTGGGAGGGGAACTCACCAGCGAGCATCTGGTGGCCGGGCCTTGATTTGAGGCCCCGGTCCATCGGGTCTTCAGCTCCCAGCTCCTTTGGTCAGAAGGCCACTGGTTCTTGTCGTGGTGACAACCTAAGAACCCGCTGGTGGAAACCAGTGGTGAGGGAGGCAGTCAAACTACAGGAGGAGGCCTTTTGGGCTTGGTTGGCCCAGGTGTCTCCTAAAGCAGCAGTCAGGCTGCGTTACGGCTGCGTTACGGCTCCGCCATGGCAGCAGAGCTGATCGGTTTCACTATGGTCTATGTGTTAACTTCTACCAGGTCTGCTGCGCTGCGTGTCTGCTGCGTCCCAGCTCCGGCAGTCCGCAGCCCTGCGGAGCAGATACGCAGGACTTCTATTTCTGGCGATCGCCGCAGCACAATGCAGCAATTCAGCCAAATTCAGCACAGAACAGACAGGAAGTCAGACACAAAACAACAACATGACATCCGGTTAATTTTCAAAATAAGTTGATGCCAGCACAAAAACCTCAAAAGAGAGACAAATCCAAGCTCTTCTTCTAATTCTTCGGTCGGGAACACTTTGTGTTGTTGTGTTTATAACACATATGTATAACTGCGGTCGAGCGTGATTATGTAATTATCGCGGGAATTCCTCGGTTTCATAACTCCAGCTGTTTGGTGGAGTTGCTCCTTGGCGGACTCAAAACGCAGCTGGTGGGGGTTGCTGGACGAGGACGATGGAGCCGCAACACAGCGGACACATATCCAGTGGAATCTCAGGGTTAGTCCCAGTTGTGTTCAGTAGAGGAGGAGAACTGCTGACCCGGACTGGGGATATCATCGGGCAATGGAAGGAGCATTTTGAGGACCTGACCAACAGCATCCCCTGTACTGTGAGAAGTATTGCAGGAGTATGGGGTATCTGGGCCGCTCCTACGAGCTATCCTGTTTCTGTATAACCAAAATCAAACATGATTCAGGGTGTTGGACTGCCAGGGTTGTCCCCTGTCTCCGTCCCTGTTCGTGATAGTCATGGACAGAATTTCAAGGCGCAGTCATGCTGAGGAGAGTATCGGGTTCCTCAAAATTGCGTCTTTGCTTTATGCAGATGACATGGTTCTGCTAGCTTTTTTGGCCTGTGACCTCCAGCAGGAACTGCGGTGATTTGCAGTGGAGGGTGAAATGGTCAGGATGAGGTTCAGCACATATACATCTGAGGCCATGGTTCCCTGCCAGAAAACGGCGGTTCGCCCCCTCTGGTTGGGGGGTGAGCTCCAGCCCCAAGAGAAGGAGTTTAAGTATCTCTGGGTCTTGTTCACCACTGATGGGAAAATGGAGCATGAGATCGACAGGTGGTTTTGTGCAGCAGTAGCACTCCTGCAGACATTCGCGCTGGACCACCGTGTTGGGGAGGAAGCTGCGTCGTTTTGATTTAACAGTTGATCTACGTTCCAACCCTCACCTATGGTGAGTTATGGGTAGTGACTGACAGAATAAGATTGCAGATACAAGTGGCCAATGACTTTCTTTTACAAATGTACAACTCCTTCGCCTCGAAAGGAGCCAGCTGAGGTGGTTCAAGCATCTGATCAGGATCCTCCTGACACCTCCCTTTTAAAAGTTTTCCAGGCACGACCAACTGGGAGGAGACCCCAGGAAAGACCCAGAACTCACTGGAGGGATAATATAGCTCATCTGGACTGGGAATGACTCAGGATCCCCAGGAGGAGCTGGAAAGAGTTACTGGGAGAAGGACTAAGCAGGAATACACTACTTAGCCTGCTGCCACCCGACCCTGGAAAAGTGGACGCAGATGGATGGATGCATTCATTTTTTATTTACCTTTAACACATTGTCCTACCTTTGTCTTGAATCAGGGTTGTACATGTACATACCATAAATATTGAGTCCAGGTGTGTTTGATGTTGCTGAGCAGACTGACCACTGGAAACCTCTGAGCTCTCCTGCTCGACTCTGTGGAGGAATCATGAAGAATTACTAGAGATGCACCGATCGAACAGCCAGGTACCAGAGTCAGCCAGTGTTTATCATGACAGGCTATGACCGGTGACGGGTCGATCAGTGTCAGATACATCTGATTCTGTACCCGTCACATTTACACACATGCCTCATGTTCAATGGATCATAGATATTTCTCTGTTATGAGTTAAAACATTTTATATTTACTGAACTTTTTTGGAAAGATCTACATGCTCAGTAAATTAAATAGTTAATCACTCTAAAACGGCATGTTGAAGTATCCTTGAGCAAAATACTGAACCCCAAATTGCTCCTGATGAGCAGTCGGCACCTCACATGGCAGCTTCTGTCATCAGAGTGTGAATGTGTGAATGTGACAAGTGTTGTAAAGCACTTTGAGTGGTCAGTAGACTGGAAAAACACTATAGAAATGCAAGTCCATTCACCATTCACCAGAAGCAAAGTGAAACTTCAGGTTCTCCTGAATAACATGATGTATGACGCTTGATGCTGACTGATAGAGTGGGGGAGGAAAAATGAGATAAATACAGGAGAGTCAGGCGCCCCAGAAACTGTTCCAGGTCTTTGAAGGTTATCTTGCTGTCTGAGAGAAGATGGAGAAAGAAAGCTGCTGCCAGAGAAATTAATTAAAAGTCTCTGTTAATGTTACGTTACTACGACCATCTTCTTGTTCTCCTCACAGAAGAGTTGTTCCACACTGTGAAAAGCTGGTTAGCAGCTACGAGTCAGGATAATCATCCAGTTAAAATAGTGATTCTGAGCTGTGAAGCTGGAAGTGACCAGTGGAAACACTGAAAACTCAAATATGATGGTATGGTAATCTGACATATTGGGCTGTGATACTTGAATATATCAAACATATTCAATAAATCACCATAAGTCAAAGTGTTGCTGACGACATTGAATCAGATGGTTTCCCCTGACATTAACGTGTTGATGGTACTGCTGATCCCACTGTGAATCAACGGTTCAGTCAGAGTTCTGTACAGACTTCAGTTTACTGTGTTGGTTCAGCAGCTTGTCTGGTTTGGGCCGTTCAGCTCTTGTTGACCTCTATAATACTGTGGACAGCAATGCACAGCTCACACAAGCTAATACGATGCTACTTGTTCAGCACAAACTGGTGAGTCACAATAAACTTGCAGCAGGTGAAGTGAGTGAAACATGATGAGAAACCCAGAGAGAAACCCAGAGAGAAGTGGATCAAACAAACATGAGGGTGATTTCACACTGAACTGTGTCAAATGAAGGACACAACTTCTTCTCTGAGCTACGTGTTAGCAAACAGGAACAAGTTGGTCTGGTTGTTTCTGTCACACAATAAAATGTATTTTTCTCTTTTAGCTTGTTCGACACGCCGCACATGTTTGATCTGAGGTAAAGGTGTGCACTGTCTCCTCTTTGAGCTCGGGCAGGAAATATTGATCCATAACATTCTTCTCTGCATCGACAGACTCCTTCAAATCAACACTGGAAAATGATGATTTGATGGAGGAACTCTGTGGAATCAGGGTTAGCCTTCGTTAGCAGATAGCATCTGTTAGCCTCGGTGAAATGTGTGTTATACTCATGCAGTCATCAGACAACAGTCAGAACGAGTGTGTGGAGGAAAAGTTCAGCTGGAGAGCAGAGCTGCAGACTGGTTATACTGGGCAGCTTTCAGATGTGACAATATAAATGTGAGTGAAGAAGAACGATGCTGAAAACAAACTGACAGCTTTAAAAAACTTCTCTGGATAATTAACAGTTAAAACATGAAGCAGTCACATTTTAATGATATTAACAGCTTACCTCTGTGCAGCAGAGGCCTGTTCTCCTTTAAAGTCAATGAGGCGATCGTTTGACCAGTCACTCTTAAAGGACACACAGCTGGGCTCAGGTCCAGGTCCAGGTCCAGGTCCAGGTCCAGCAGAGTCTGGTCTCCTATAGATGCTGTTAGACAGAGAGGAAGACCACCAGAGATTGAAATTCTCTTTTTATTCTTCAGACACAAAAGCTGCTGGAGAAACTAGCAGCTATCAACAAGAAAAGGATCAACACACCAGAGTTCAATAAAACATGAAGCTGAATGATTTCAGTCTGTGGATCATCGCTTCATTTTCTCATCAAATATTGAACCAAACCGGAACAAAGTCACTGATTTACTGAATCCTGTCAAACAAGAGGTAAAAAAACAGTCCTTCAAGACACACAGCTGGTTCAGAACCAGGTTCTAGTTCCAGTTCAGCAGAATCTGGGGTCTCGCTTATAAAAGTTGAGTACTTACGTCACATGGCCTGAAAAAGGCGTACGCCACTTTCTACACAGAACTTGTGATGTGTAAAAAGAAAGCTGAAGGAAGAGCTGAGTGAACTAAACTGTAAGTTAACTCTGACCCATGCCTACACACTTCTTGAATCAGAGTCAGATTTCCTTTATTTGTCCTGCAAACGGAGACATTTCTGTGTCACAGCAGCCAAAGGACAGTAATATTACAATAAACAATAATAATAGTTAAAAAATAAACAATATAATAAAAAGGTGAGAAATAGAAATAGACTCATGTACATTGTATATACATAACATTCTACAATATGAACAGTGTAACTGTAAACAGAGTGGCAGTGTATTGTTGTTAATAAATAAGGGTATGAAAATTGTTGTTAGTGCAAATAAAAGACAAATGTGTTATGTGTAGAGTTTTCATGGCATAGTGCACATGTGTGGTCTACTGGCAGCAGTGCTGGTTGTAGAGTCTGACAGAAGACGAGGAAAACTTCAAATGACAGACTGTGAGCTGGTGAATTGTAGCCACAGAGTAGAAATTAAATTTGAGCCTCTCACACATTTAATTTCCCGTCAGAACGATGCTGAAAACAAACTGATATATATGTTTGACACGCCACACATATAGATATATAAGGTGATATTAACAGCTTACCTCTGTGCAGCAGAGGGCTGTTCTCCTTTAAAGTCAATGAAGCGATCGATTGACTGGTCACTCTTAAAGGACACACAGCTGGGCTCAGGTCCAGGTCCAGGTCCAGGTCCAGCAGAGTCTGGTCTCTGCTCTTCTGGGCTTTAACACAACACACACAGAGCTTTGAGTGTGAATAATGATGGTGGAGTGATGTGTGTGGTGGACAGGTAGAGATGGTGGTCTCACCTCTGAGCTTCATGCTCCCCACACAGACTGGTTTTAGAGGGAGGGACTCTCTCCTCTCTGTCCTCACACTGATTCATGCTGCTCAGCTCACACACACTGTCGTCTGCAGAGGAAACACAGATCATTCATCTGCACATCAGCTCAATATTGGATACAGTCACGGTCAAAAGTTTCCATCACTCATAAAGAACATGTTCATCATGTCAGTGTTCAGTTGATTCCTACAGCTCTCATGTTTCTGTGATCAATGAGTGCAACACAAACTACTTTGTCACAAAAACATTCATGAAGTTTGGTTCAGTCATTTCATTTATTATAGGTCTTCTGAACATGAGGTCATAAATATACAGGCAGTAAGTTGAACAATCAGTTCAGGTGATTATAGAAAGTTGTGAATCAAATGTTCTTTGTAGCATCTTAACTTCTTCTGACTGATTCTGATTGATCACAGCTGATCACTTTAACAGGACTTGTTTGATACAGCCACCAGACTCAGACACAAACACTACAATGGGAAAGTGTAAGGAGCTCAGCATTGATCTGAAAGAGCTCATTATTGATCTGAACAAGTCAGGAAAGTCACTTGGAGCCATTTAAATGCAGTTACAGGGCCCAAGATCAAGTGTACAACAAACTACCACCTGCTGCTGAGAGAAAACTGACTTGAACCCCATCGAGAACATGTGGACTGTGCTGGACAAACAAGTCTGAGCCAGGAAGACAACTCATTTAGTTCAACTTCACCGATTCTGTCAAGAGGAGCGGTTAAAAACTCATCCAGAGGACCAGAAGCTTGTGGATGGAGATCAAAAGCAGCTGACTGAGGTGAAAATGGCCAAGAGACATTTAACCAAATAATAGAATGACTGTCTGTATATTTATGACCTCATGTTCAGAAGACCTATAATAAATGAAATGACTGAACCAAACTTCATGAATGTTTTTGTGACAAAGTAGTTTGTGTTGCACTCATTGATCACAGAAACATGAGAGCTGTAGGAATCAACTGAACACTGACATGATGAACATGTTCTTTATGAGTGATGGAAACTTCTCAACACGATTGGAACAACTTTAATGAATAATTAGAAAGACTGATGGACAAGCAGCAAATTAATTTCACCCACAAAAACAAACAATCACTTTTTAATGAGGAAAATGAGACTAAAGTGAGAAAGTTCGAGCTCCTCTTTCTAAATATTTCTCCATCTTGATTATCAGGAAATGAAGTCAAACAACAGTTTAAAGTTACAGTGAGTTAGTAGAAATGAAGATGGAGGCACATTGTTGTGTTTCTACTGTCACTAAACTGAGCACACTTTGTGTTCACGAGTCAAACATTTCAAAAGTCTTCATTACCTTCAGCTGGAGCTTCACACGGACACAACTGTCAGTCTGCGACACACCGAGCACACAAAGTGAAAGTTAACGGGACACCGGATGTAAAGCCAGCCCGCACTTTGTTTCGCGGTGCGCGTGTATGCTAGGCATTACGGTACGAGCGACGAAGAACCAATTTCAAAATAAAAGCGATGTTGTGGTGAACATGTTTTCACATCGGTTCATTATTGACAGACTGAATGAATGAATGTGAAAACATGTTCACCACAGCATCGATTTAATGTTCTAGCGAGCTTTACCGCAGTAGATTACACAGGAAGTGACAGAAACACTCACTTCCTGTTAGATGTGACTGATTGATTTAAATGTGATCAGACACATTGATCAGTGTGTACAGTGTTCACTTGTTGTTCATTGTGACACCACAGACTGTTAAAACTCTACACACAGCTGTGATTTGTGTTCACGGATCATTTTACATCACTTCTCACATAAATCAGCTTCATCTCAGTTTGCTGCTGTTTCTAATCATGTGAGCAGACCCGTCCCTCTCACACTACATTAATACATCAATACATTCAAAGTCAAACACACAACACAATAGTTTTCATTATTGATCTGTCACATATTGATACTGTCGGGGCTTCTCCTCTGAATCCTCACATCCCACTGACCACAAGTTTGGCTGCTGTTAAATCTTTTACAGGCCGATTTAAACGAGTCACATGTTAATAATTATTATTGTTCTGTTTATAATATGAATGTGAGATATTTAGTCTTCTGTTGACACAATAAACCTTCAACATCACACACATCACATCAAAATCTCTCCAACTCAGCAGAAATACAAAGTTTCTATAAAACCTCATATAGTTGAGTCCACGTCTGAACCAATCAGCTGTTAGATCAGGAGACAGACAGGTGTTTCCCATCATGCCATGGGGTCCTGCAGTCTGTGGAGAGCAGCTGGAGTTGGACACAAATCTAACCAGCATGCATTGTGCTGCAATCGCTGCTGATGGGTTCTGTACAGGACCGGCTCATCTGGAACGAGCCTGTTTTCATCCCTGAGACCAGAAGTGACCTTTGTTTCCATGACTGAATAAAGTGACTTAACACGCTGACCTTAAAGGAGCTTTACTGTGTTTACATGTGGCGGACCCTGCCACCTTTCTAGCTTCAAAGAGTGTTGTGGGACCTTGTTTTCCTCTGAGAGCAGCTGGTTTATTCACTGATGGAAACACTTTGTATTATTAGCTCATTAATATTGTAAATATCAAAGTGTCACTTTGAATTTCTTCTATAAAACTACACAGAGCTGCTTTAAGATGTTCATTAAAACAAATGCAGAATCAGAAAGGAGAACAGCAGGAGCAGGTAGTGAATCAGGCCTGACTCCAGAAAGTGTCCGTCCTTACATCCTCTGATAAACATGTCTGAAGGCCACAGGGACAAACGTCTTCCCGTAGGCCTCCGTGTTTTCCTCCCGCGTAGCTGCTCCGATTGGACGGCCACATTCCAGCTCCACCTGTTGGGGAACTTACCTGGTGATCATGTGGGTTTGATTGGAGCAGAGCAGAGACGCTGCCCCCTGCAGGCTGCTCTGAGTCACTGGCTTCACACTGACTTCAGTCTAATACAACAGGTGGAGATCAAAGTACAGTGGTGAGTGTTGTTCTATCAGTTATCATGTGCTGGAGTTTTATTAGAGTTCACACACAAGAATTCAACCAGCTGCAGCTTCATTAACATTCAGACACATTCAGTAAATGTAAAGAGAGCAGGTCTGTCTCAGTCTGTGCTCTGGGATTCAGTCCTACACTATGTGGACAAAAGTATGTGGACAGCTCTTCATTCATCTTTATTTACTTTGTATAGTACTTTATACTCAAACAGCTGCTTCACAAACACACATATGTACTGTAGTGCTTCATGCAGCATTAATAGGGAGTTTTGGGTTAAATTTGGCTGTCAATAATAATTAATGATCATCAGGGATAATTATTAATTATGATAAATAATAAGATCCAATTTTCATTAGATCACCTTGGGGCACCACCCCTGAAGAAGGGAAAAGAGCCAATTCACCAAATCAGTCTCGGAAAAAGGTACTAAACTGTTAGTTTGTAACTCTGATTAACAATTAATTAAAAACTACAACCAAAATGACCATAACAGCTGTAACGGTCGAAGCATTTTGGATCCTTGACAGAGTCGAGGCTGGCAACATTCACTCTTGTACAATATTAAATAGACAGCATGAAGGTTCAAAAGTCTTTTATTTAACACAAACTGTGTGTGTGTGTGTGTGTGTGTGTGTGTGTGTGACCTGATGCCAGGTTATAGAAGATGGTCAGCTGCATGTAAAGACTCTGAGTCTGTGTGAAGCATCATTCAACTAACGTCAAATTAGCCGTGTAGCAAAGCAAACTACCAACAACCTGACCTGAGATCACAATAACACCAACAGTGAACAAACACACAGACTGAACAGATGTGAGGGCGACAGGTCAAAGAGCAGATGTTCATACGTGGAGTAGAAGATCTTCAAGCTCAAAGGATTGCACATGAGCAGGTCAGCATCTACAGCAGAACATTACTGGTGCTGTTTCCTGATAAACACCTACAACTGTTTGTGTTTGTACAGTATATTGATCATGTAACTGGACACACAATAATCAGAATCACAGTTTTTCACCATTTGAATTTGTGTTTTGGTGCATAACAATAAACACAGTCAGTAGAAACATGTAAAGAAAGATAAAGGGCTGCTACTTCAAAACAATGTTATATAAACTGGGACATCTGTCCAGTTTTGTCCAGGACTGTCTAAAGTATTGACCACTGAAAGTGTAAATGTTCACAGTAATGCTGAGGACAGTCGAGCTCTGCTCCATAAAAATATCTCATCATGTTGCTCATCTGTTGCTTTACAGGCAGAATTTTACAATCTATAATTATAATATTTTTCAAAGGAAAGGCTTTGATGCTTCCTCTTTTTGGATTGGAGAGATTTATTAGAGAGAGATGAGAGTGTGTTGGCAACGATGTAGAACGTTGATATTTACCAATAATGTAAAATGATATTTCTAGCTGTTTCAGTATTGAGGTACAGTCAGACTACATTCATCACTTTGCATGGACATACTAACCTAACAAAGCTGTTATTGTGAATCAGGTGAGGGTTTCCCGTCTCACTCACCTGCACAGCAGCAGAGGGCAGAGAGAGAGAGACGCTGTCACAAGAGACCTGATCACACAACAAATGACTGTAGAGACATTTTCTACATTTCTACATAATATAACAGAGAGAAACCTATTAATATATGTCACAAGGTCATATGGTCCTCTCACAAACCATGGATGCACAACATCTTCATCTTCACTGATCTTCACTGAGAGACGAACAAATGTTTCTCAGAGATCAACAAAGTGTTTGTTTTAGTTAAGGTGGTATTTCTTTTCTTTTCTTTCACTTGAATTCCTCCAGATGTCCATCGTTCCCATTTCTTCTGAGGACAGCTTTACTCATTCTGACATGTGTTTTTCATTTCCTTTTAAACTGGTTGTATCTAGACAGTGGTTCATGACTATGTTGAAGTCCCCCACAAATTAAAATACCTTCTGGTTCTGTTGCTGTAACATTAAATAAGGATTTGAAGAAGTGCTTGTTGCTTTCTGGAGGTGCATGTACATTTATCAACGTGACAGGTTCAGTCTCTAGTTTTCCCTTGACTAGTTCACATCTTCCCTCTTTATCCTTCATTTCCTTTTCACTAACAAATGTAGTTGTATTTGTCAGTATTTGAAATATATACATTTTCATATATGGATGTCACTGATGTATCAATACGTTTATTGATTGATATTCTGTATATTTTGAGTATATATTTCTTTTTGAACAGTCGATTCCCTGTGACTGGTGTAACAGAGTTAAAATGCACTTCATTCATTCTGATTTCCATTTTGTATTTGTGAATTGTATTAATCATTAATGACTCTAATGAGTATGGGTGTTTTGATCGCATTGAGTTACTTTAATTTAACATTATTTTATTAATGTTTCCTGTGTCATTTCTTGCCACACGTCATCTTTTCTGAACCTCCTCAGCTTCCGTTGTCCCGACTGACCCTCACAGTGCCGCCTTGCATTGCTCAGGGTGAGTTGTGTGGAAAAATGCTGCTACTGAACCGTTTATGTTGTAAACTTTAATGTATATTGGTGACTGTTAAAACTATTAAAGCTGCAGTTGGTAATGTTGGACAGCTAGCAAGATTTGAAAGTGGCACCTCCTCTAAGCTCCACCCCCTCCTCCCCCTCTCGTCAGTGCTCCGTCCAAAGCCACGCCCCGACTATGGCTGTGCAATATGATCAAAATGTCATATCCTATAACCTCTTCAATAATCAAGAAGCCCCCGGCTGCAGTACGCAGATCGGGGAGTGGCTTAATGTGGGCGGAGTAACACGTTTGACTCCGCCCACTTGCCCCCACATTAAACCGCTGAAGAAGAAGAAGAATGTGTGTCTGAGAAAGAAGAAGCAGACAGTACAGTTCATACATTTGGCAAAATGGAGGTAAGAACATTCTACTTTACAATATTTCAATTCAGACAAGGAAGGAAGTAACATCATTTTATTTTAAAACAAGTTATGCTCTGTATGTATTTGCATTCTACACCTTGATGATACACCAAGTTATGAGCTTTGTCATTAGTTATTAGCTTTTGCTAATTATCTTACGGCATGGCTGGACTGGTAATCTGGTATACAGAGCATTTTCCCGGTAGGCCGACATACTTTTGGGGGGAAAATGTTATGCAGAGTTTTCACGTGCATTTCATGAATATAAATCTGGACTTCAAATCTCCTTTTCTGAGTTTTAGATTAATATTTATATCCGACTTATTTGTCAGTGTTTTGTTATGTTTTTGTGATAGTTATTACATGCTAACTAGCAACCTAAAGTAAAGCAGGTGTAACAGTAAATGCTGTGATTTAAGCAGATTTAAAAAGCTGCCATTCACAAGCATTAGACAATCTAATAGCCTATCATCTGAATAATCTGCAGGAAAGATCAACTGATGTTTAATTAATGAAATATTGTGTTGCTTGTGCTGGTTGAATAAAACAGAAGATCGGGATATGGAATAACAATCAAATGGTAAATCACAGTAGTAGGCTAGTATATAAAAAGATCTGATCAATTGTATTGGGCCGGTCTGGGCCAAAAATGCCAGGGATGACTTTTTGTCCCAGTCCAGCTCCAGCTGTCATGTTAGCAGACGTCAGCCGCTCTTCCTTGTTGAGAAAGTACCTGTTAGCATCCATGACATGACATGAACAATATTTGTTGTTGAGATGAAAAATTATTTAATATATTTTGTCTTGTGGATTTCTAATTGCTGTGCCTTTTATGTCTATTCTTTTCCCCTCTGATATATAGAGACACATTAGTTTACTATTGGACGGTGCACCAACCATTACTAAATGCACCAACAGTGAACTTTTCCACTGTCCTTACTGTAAATATGTGGGTGCAAAACATATGGTTGACAACCATATAAAAGGCCATTCCTCACTAAAACACAAAGGTGCGTATCTTACATATTACACAAATGAATGAATTAGTATTTTTTCACAAATATGAATCTTGTTCCCTTCGTTCCTCTCTTACAGAATTCACAATGATCAAGTGTGGCTTAAGTTGTCGGACGACAGCACATTTTCATTGCTGCTATTGTGCAGCAACAATTATAAATAGATTGCACTTCATAAGGCATTTACAAATACACCAGGAGGAGGAGCATGCTGCAGCCCCCACACAGCACCCATTGGCCCCCGCTCAGCATCCAGAGGCCCCCACACAGCACCCATTGGCCCCCGCTCAGCATCCAGAGGCCCCCACACAGCACCCATTGGCCCCCGCTCAGCATAAATTCACTTGTCCTCATTGCAAGGTGAAGTCAAACAAAAAAAAACTTCAAAACACACTGCAAGAGGAAGCATACCCACCACTTTGAGACTGTGTCGAAGGACAGATTTTTGGCCTGTCAGTGTGTCGATGGTAAAAATGATGTGTTTGCAGTTGAGAAATCTTTTTGTGGTCCAGCAACACTCATACATGTGATCAAGAATACTTGGGGGCCAACACAGAAGGTGTTGTGTGAGGTCGACCAGTGTCGTCTGAACGCTGACTTTGCTCGAAGGAGCGGGATGTTGCCTTTCAAGTGCCACCACATACAGTCTTTATTGTATTGCCCACACACTGACAGTCAAACCGTGACACTAACAGAGGAGGCCTTGGAAACAATGGTGGACAATAAATGGTTTGGTGAGGAGCGTAAAGCCAGCCTCTTGCGTTGGCAACAAAATGCTGATGCAGAGGGTGTGCCTCTGTCTGTGCACCTGACTGTGGGTGGTCAACCATCCAAATTTCATATCTCTGTTTATGTAACAAAGATAACCTATTATAGTAGGTTGGGAAGAGTGATTGTGTCGTATGACACAAAGCAAAACAACTGGCGTTGTCTCTGCTCTAAACCGAAACAGTCTTGCATACACAAAGCTGTTGCTAAATGGCATCTGTTTGTCACAAAGAGGGAGCTATTTAGGAAGGTGAAAAGCACAGAGGCAGAGACACTCAATCCAACCCAGACCACCACAGATCAAAATGTCCTTATCCCTAGAGAAACAAAGTGTGTAGAATGTGAATACACACTTTGTGAACAACAACTAATGACATCAAAAGGCAAGATCCTGACCAGCACAGGTGTAGCTGAAGGTTGGTACCATCACAGGTCTTTCTATGGTATTGTGTTCTTATCAGTTAGTGGGTTACATAATTTATATGTACATGAGAAACAGAAAAAGTAGTTCTACTAATCTCAAATGACATGCAAGCAATAACCGTGGTCTTTGGTTGGACTGTGTTTTTAGGAATATCAACATACAGGAAATCATCAGAATCAGAATCAGAATCAGAATCAGCTTTATTGGCCAAGTATGTGAAACACAAACAAGGAATTTGACTTGGTTTTTTCTTCGCACACAATGTACATAGACATAGACATGAACATAAACAAACATAACAACATTCAACTAGAAGGAACAAGAACAACAAAGAACAGTGAGTTAAAAGGTGTTCAGAAGTCCGGACTATTATAAATATATAAATATATATTTAAGTATATTTATATTATATTATTTACAGTGTGGATATATGTTGTTCAATTATGTACAGGTAGAAATATATATATATATATGTATATATATATATATATATATATATATATATATACATATAAAGTGCAATTTGGTCTGTGAATGTAAAGACTATGAGTGGATGGTTTTTGGAGTCAGGGGGGTCACTGACACTGGGTGACTGATCAAGTGTTCATCAGTGCGACGGCCTGGGGGAAGAAACTGTTCTTATGTCTGGTTGTTTTGGCGAACAGTGTTCTGTAGCGCCTGCCAGCCTGAACTGTGGCATGATTTACAGATACCAGGAGTGGGAGGAGGGTATCCACAACTTCGATGACCACATCATCCTGTCTCTGCACTTGTGTCTGATGATAAGGAATGCACTACAGGTGAGTGCATATAATTCAATAATGTATTGTGCTCGCTGAAAGGTTGATTGATTTTCTCTATTATGTGATAGATTTTAATTTCTTTACATCCTTTTTTGAGTGACCCAACTTCTAAACTTAAGTAATAATAATAATAATACATAATAATAATAATAATATTAATAATAATAATATATTATCCTTGCTTATTCCTCCTTTATTATAATTTATTCATTACAGATCATTACTGTAAAACAAATGGTGATTGAAGATGCAACTCTAACAAAATATATAACTTACATTTTGAAACATTGGAATACTCCTGTTTCTCATCATTTTCCAGACCCATACAGCTATCAGCAAAGTGATCGAAATAATAGAGACAACAGAGAAGGTGTCCTTTCCGAACAAGGAGAGAGTTCTTCAGGCACACCTTCATTTTGAGGCCCTTACCAACCATGACTACACTTACAGTTGTGTGTCATGTGGATACAGCCCAGCGGTTGTTGTGATGGATCTTCACAAGAAAGGCGTTTTCAATATGCCAGGTGAGTTTGATAAGCTGTTTTTTCACATATTTTAGCTTCATTGTTTGTACAGCACCTCATCTCTCTCTGAATTTTAGTAAGTGTAACATCATATTAACCATGCCCTTGAATAACACTGCATCAACTGTTGTGCTCAGAGTGTTTTTAGTAATTGAGCTATGAATAACAAACTACTGTTTTAACAGTGAGAGAAATCCCAAGTCCACCTGAAAATTACGATGGTCATGTGGACATAAACAACCTCTGGGACGCTGTGGCCACAGAAATGATCCGTCGTGGATTAATTCCATGTAAGTCTTGTGAAAAGACAGAACAGCTTAAGAACAGTGCGAGAGCGAGTAAAGTATAATAATATGTGGTTAATTTTTGTGATAATAATAGCTAATACTCATCACGTTTGTTCACAAAGGTGGTCGGAAGAACCCTTTTGTTGTGTTACCATCACTGGGCCCCCTGGATTGGGCCACACACCCGGAGGTCTAATTCAGTCTTAAACACAGAATTTGAAAAAATGCAAAGCCCCAAAATGTCAAATGATGGGGATGATGAAAACCTTAATGACGATGAGAAAATTAATGAGGAGCGGCTCACGGATGAGCTTGTGAACTTGAAGGTGAATTAGTTGATGAAATATGCAAAATCCACTTCTTTGTGCTAGCAAAAATTATGTCTATGCTTTATTAACAATATCAACTTCATTGCATTTTCACAACAGGTAGAGGAGGTCAGGGCACTGTGCAAACAGTGTGGTGTGGACGACAAAGGGTCCAAGGTGGATCTTGTCATGAGACTGTCTGAGAAAATGTCTAATAGAGTCACCTACAACAAGCTGTTTGAGAAGGTGTGGGGTGCCTCTGGTAAGTGAAATGATATGGACTGTTGACGATTATTCCACTTTGTTATATGTTGTTGTGTTAAAGAAAGTACAGTATCATTATGTAGTTATGTAGGTTAGCTATACATGCTCCTGATGTCAGTTATTACTGTTTTCTTCTGTTGTTTCACAGCTGGTTGGGCAGTTATCACCTGTCCATGTGGGGTTGTGTATTCAGTCAAATTCAACCTTAGAGCAGAGAGTCCACGTGACTTTGTGGATCTCTTGCTGTCCTGGAAACACTTTCCCAATGTGTCAGTGTACGATTATGCCAGGGGGCTGGCACCGCACGCCAACCGCAGGCAGCCAGGAATCTTTGCCCCTTTTCAAGGAAGGTTACTGGACCCCACCCCAGAGAACGTTAAGCAGGCCTCAGAGGGCAAGGTTCATGTCAACATGCCTTGGCTGAAGCTTCTGACGATGCCAGCTGACAAAGATGGTCACCCTCTCACTGGGTCCTCACAGCAGTGGCGTATCCAGGACATTTTTACTGGGGTGGCCAAGAAGGGACACAAAGCTAGTGTGGGGTGGCCATGGCATAGCCAAGTTTAATACCACGTACGCAGCCGACCGCGGTTCGAATCCTTTGCTGCATGTCACATCCCCTCTCTCTCCCATGATTTCCTGTCCTGAACTGTCAAATAAAGGTGTCTATGCTGGTAAAAAAATCTTTTTAAAAAAAGTCATTTTTTAAAATTCCATTTCCACCTATCACAGTCCTCAGGAATCTCTGGTTATTTTAACATGTCTATTTTTAATCAGTAATTATGTTCAGGATAGGGTACACATTTTCTAAAAGCCATTTCCTTGGAGTGGATTAAAGTCCTCATCTCTTCACAAGTTAGATTAGGGTAGCAAAATTCAACTGCTCTTAACTCATCCTGTAGAATAACATGAATCAGTCATCAGCTCATCATCTGTGTCACCTGTACTGTTACCTGTGTTTGCTTTACTAATTGAGGCGCCATCTTGTGGTTACATAAAAACACAGCAATCCAGGCAACAGAACAAACCAAAAACTTCAAATCAAAGCTTAATACTTAAAGATAGGCCTTATTAAAAAGTTTATCTGTGAGCAAAAGATAAACTAAGCTTGTAAGGAAAAAACAGAAATATTTGTTGTTCTTTACATGCTTAGTTTATGTTATTATTTAGCTTAGATATCATTTGTTGGAGATACTGGAATTTGATTTTTTTTGGTTTGAGCAGATTCTTTTAAATAACCTGTTTTACTCACTGTCAACAGACCAACATGAATGTTTTCATAGTGAATGTATGTTGTCATTAAATCACCAAGGTCTGAAGAAGACAGATTGCAGGACAGAAAAAGGCGACGAGAGCACAAAGGACAACAGGTGAGAGGTCATGTGATTAATTAGTCTTGTAGTCAAACTATTGCTGCAGACTAAAGCACAATCCCTCCACTTATTTCAGGATCTGGAAGTGGTCCCTCCAAAAAAGTTCAGGCATTCAGAATCTGTCTCCGAAGCATCAGGTATTGTTCAAAGCAGTATTATTGTACACACATCCATCAAGGTTGTAGAGGTGGGATGTCACAGAGCTGGTTTCGCAGTCATTTCTCCATTTTCATTAAACCAGTATACTTAAAACCAGCTACTGATCTTTTTTACATCTTGCATTGTTATTGTGCCTAGAAGAACTACAGTCTGTTTCCTTTCTAGAGGAAGCTGAGAACTTACCAGAACTGGGACCGGGGAACGGGGTATGTTGCCTGCTGTGGGCTTTTCTTATTTCACTGTTTTCTGCCTTCTCCAACCTTTATTTTAATAATTGTTTTCTTTATTTTTGATTAGGAGGATGCCTTGCTTAGGGACACCACTGAGGCAGCAAGGTGCTGTGGCAGAGAATCATTCAAGGGAAAACTTTCCCTTCCCCAAGTCATCACCATGGACAAGGAAGATCACTTGAGGGCAGTGGAACGGCTACGGATGTCTATGAGGGGCCAAACAAGACATAATTCATTCTGGCCTGCTCACACACACACATTCTACTTCCACACACATACATTCTACTTCCACACACGTATATTTTTTCATTTTTCATGTAAAGGAAAATATATGTGTCTATATATGTCTGAAGAAAATATATGAATGTAAAAGAAGAATATGTGTGTGTGAGAGAAAGTATAGTGGAAAAGGAAGTAGTTTAGTGGAAAAGTGCTGTGATTGGCTGTTCGGGTGGGACTGGGTGGGACTCCCTGAAAACTACTTTTGTGAAGGGACGACATTTTTCCTCTGGTGCTTTACTGTTTATTTTTCATGTTAGCCTGTTGAGCCTGGCAGCAGCACTGTCTGTGGCTAACCTGGCTAATTTAGCATCGCTGGACCTATGAAGTATTTAAAAATGTTACTGAGGGACAGCTAAAGGAGGATGAGGTGGTGTGTAAATGACTGTATGAGTTTTAAGTTACGTGAACATGACATGAGCAGTAGAGGTATATAAGTTATATAATTTAGAGCTGCAGCTAACGTAAGTTACTGTGCATGGCATCGCAGACAGCTAAGCCGTTAGCCTCGCTGTGTCTCTACCAGGCGCAACACTAAAGCAGCCTCCTGTAAGTCAGTCAACAGGTTTTACATTTTATCATCTGTTAGTCAAACAGTGATGACTCCTGAGGCACGTTTTATGATGAATGCAGGACATGAATCCATCACTACCCTCAGAATATCAGTATTGCATTTGACAGTGGATTATTGATTAAGCTAAATATCCCACTGAGCTTCGATGACGTCATTCTGCATAATAATTAGCCATGTGCTTCTGTTTGTTTGAACACTGGACAGATGAGGAAAGATACATTTGCCTCAAATTAGATTCATTTCAGATCATTTTCTGTTTTCTCCAGCACATCAGAATGAATTGTAAATAAAGGGCAATATAATTGGCTAAATGTAAATTTGCCTCTGTCCTCCATCAGCCATCTGACCATGGCAACAGGGAGTGATGGGGCTGGGCTAGTTGAGTACAAGTGAGCAGGTAAGTCATGGTCAGGTGGCTGATGATGGACATAAGCAGCCACAATGATTAAGACATCTACTCTAATGTAAATGAGGTGCTTGGGTGCATAAAAAAGAATCAAAATAGACCTTGTTGTAAAAAAATCCCCCTGCAGAGGCCAGTTTCAACCAAAATGTTATTATGGGGGGTCTGTGTATTTTTCTGCTTGTCCCTACTGTCAACAGCTCCAAGTCTCCCCTGTTGCTGTCATGTTGTCCTGAATTGCATTATAAACAACCCAGAGCATCACTAGGAGAGTGTCAGTCACAACACAGACCACAGTCTAAAGCAAATGCTCTATTTAATCAATCTCTTCCTCCATACTGGCAAACAATGATTTGTAATCATTTGTTTGCAAACTGTTTGCAGCTGTTGCATTTATTTGAGATGATTTTGGAGTAAACTGTAACTGTTCTGCACACAGGCCAACATACCACTACAAGACCGACCCTGCAGACACCACCACATCTTTGACAGACAGAGCTGACAAACATGTTGTGAGTTTCCAAATATCCCTTAATTTCTGTATATATATTTATTAGTTGCCTGTTTATTCGCTTAAACTAACACAGTCTGGTTCAGTGTTTGAATTCTCTCTGTAATATTACTTTCAGGCTCAGTGGCAGTCAGTCCTGTCTCTCCGACAGTCTTAAGTGATGTGGAGATGCTCAGCCATCACTACTGAGGCCTTCAACAGTGTAATCCTGTGATTGTGCATAAAAGCATGGTAGGTGCAACTACTGACAATATTCAAAGAAACAGAGAACACGGCCATGTTCAAATTAAACAGGAATAATACTTTTAGTGCTCAAAATAATTCACACGCCTACACTAAAATAAACATACTAATAAATGTTTCCAAATGTCACAACACCTTCATCAGGCCACATCGACACAGAGTGTCCTTACAGAAGGACAATTGAACAAAGAAAGTATTTAAATGTAATTGTCAACATGTTGTTGTCATTTGGGTTTTAATACAGTAATCACCTTGACTTTAGTACTGAGATCACCGTACCACTACAAGCTTCTCCTTCATTCAAAAGCACATTCATGCAGTGGTTGGGTGCATGGTTGCGACTGATTAATCATGACCGTATAATAGAAGTAACAGTGGTTCTGCCATATTTTACAGATCATCAGAGTGACCTGATGATGCTGTGTTTGAGGTTCTCCTGGACCCCGCCAGACTCTCTGCAGTATGAGAGACCATCAGAGGAGGAAGGTATTGTTGGGCGGGTGTTGCTTCAGTCAAGCAAAAGCCCGCAAGACAACGGCCAGCAGCATCAGGAAGTATCAGTATCCACAGAAGAGGCATCAGGATGACCTGTGTGACCTGAGAGCTCCATTATCAGCTGACACGACTTCAGTATAAAAGAAACTTGATTTCAGGACATGATCTGGACAGTTTACATAAATTTAAAGTGTTTCCTACTTGTATCTATACCTAATTTATCCTCATTGGCACTGAATACAGTGGTTTGTTTTTAATTAAAGTTTTTGTCTTCTTTGAATTCAACACTAAGGGCACTGTGGCATTAGAGAAAAGACAGTCTGGAAAGAGTTTTGCCATTAATCCTTTAATAGTGACTGTAAGCATCACACGTCAAACTTATTATTGTGTTGACAGATCACAATATATTGTGTTGAATATTCGGTATGGTATTTTGAAAGGGTATAAAACAATCTGCACGTTTGACACATTTTAAAGCATAAATCAGGGTTGATATCCTTAAACACTTGAATCTTAATGTGGTGTTTTCAGAGTTTGAAACCACTTGAAATTGTAACTGCATTACTTTCATAAAATAGTTTCATAGTGGCTCGGCCGGGTTCTACAGGATGCCAGGTCTACTTATAAGCTGTGTCCAAATTCAATCTTTGCAGCCTCCGAAGGCCGGGTCCTTCAGAGAGAAATCAGCTACATCAGCTGATTTATCAGCTACATCAGCTGATTTATTTCTGAGTGAACACTTGTTGCCGTCATTTAAACTCACAAAACCTCATTTTGAAATTCATGTGAGATCTCAATGTTCCCAAAATGAGCTCAATGTGAAGAAAACATAAAAAACATGAAGTCTTTGAATGTTTCCCTGTGTGGAGACCAGACGTACTGAAAGATGCTGTGAGACAGAAAACTGACGACCTTTAAAGGAGCAGACTGTAGTTTTTATGTAGAAATGTTGGTGAGAAGAGAAACATCTTCAGTGACTGAAACAAGCTAAAGAAACAAACTCTCTGTTTTCATGACAGAAGGTGCAGAGAAGCAACATTAGGAGCGACGTGGTCTCGTTTCTTGGACCTCGTTAGTAACCAGGCAACAGCGTTTTGGACGAGCTGTAATGACACATTACACTGTGATGATCATAAGTTTAAATGTGTCCAGGACAGGCAGTGAAGAAGTTTATAATGAACACGAGCATCAGTTTGAATCAGTTTGTACAAAGAAAAGATCATCACTAAAGATTCATTTTGACATTTACAGATGTTTCATAACATAATAAATGCTGACAAGAGCATTTCATGGCTTCCACAGAAATGTAGTGATGGATACAGTTTGTGTTCAAATCAGGAGCTGAATGCTTTTTTCTTTGTGATTTGCCTCTTTACTATGACAGTCATCAGCTGATTCAAGTCTCTCACCAAAGTTCATTCAAATGACAGCTGAGGCTTCATTTCATTAATGACTTGACATGAAAATGCAAAACAACATTTACTTTTTTCCATTCAAGCTTTTCTCTTCCCCATTTTGAGTTTCATGTTTGATGTTGATGTGATGTCCTTCGTCTTATTTCATCAGCAGTTTTCATTTCATCTTTAGTTTCAGCTTTCACTTCCAGCATTTCCATTTTAAATTTCCCTTTTCTCATGTCCTCACTTCACATTTTCACATCATCATTTACATTTTAAATTTCCAGTTTTAAAGTTGAGTTCAGGCCTAATTCTTCCTAGTAGGGCAGTGAAATGATCTTTTTCATTTTCTATTTGAATTATGAGCCAAAATATCTTCCGTCCAGAGGACAGTGTGACTCTGAAACTGCACCATGTTTAGATGGAAACCATCAGCGGACTAATGCTTCCTCTTCTTCATGAACCATGTATGTAGCCTGTAGTTGACTCTGTAACACAGCTGAGGTGGATGAGGAAACAAGAGATGAACTACGAGCTCAGCAGTCTGTGCATTTCTGCTCCTGGATGTGTGTGATGAACTCTCACTAGGTGTTTGTAAAGACGGCTCGTGTTTCCACTCGTACGTGCAGAAGACTTGTTGCACTTGTGGCTCCGAGCATCATCCACAGCGACTCCAGTGGAGTTTAACCAGACTGTGGAGCTCAGTGTCATCAGAGCAGGTCTGAATGAATCATCAGTGTCAGTCCTGTACAAAACAGTTCAAAATGAGCTCCACCTCAACAACTCCAACAGGAACATCATGTTTTCACATTAATGACTGAGTCACAATCATCTAATGAACTGATGACAGTAACCTGAAGGTTCCTGTAACTGTCAACAGTTGAGTCTGTTCAGGAGGAGACTCTCCGTCCTACAGACGACACAGAGACGCTGAGGAATCATACCAGGAACCAGACCAGAACCCAAACCCAGGATAAAGAGGCTCAGTGAAGGTGGTGTTGAAGGTGTGGAGGTGGATCAGTGTGTCAGAGGAGACTCTGTAGAAGGACAGAGTGCCAGCAGGACAGTCCACATACACTGCTACTCTACCAGAGGTGATGGAGGGGGAGGTGATGGATGTTGATCTGTTATTGTGACTGACAGAGTAACCATAACGATCAGAGCAGTTCAGACTCCACGACTGATCATTGGCTCCAAACTCACAGTCCTCTGTGTCTCCTCTCCTGCTGATTCCTCTGTAACTCACTGATATAGAAACATCTCCTCTCCACTCGACCTCCCAGTAACAGCGACCAGTCAGACCAGTTCTACACAGCAGCTGAGGACGGTCAAACCTCTCTGGATGATCAGGATACGACTGATCCTCCTCCACACGTCGAACACGATTAATTGACACCAAGTGTTTCAATAAAAAACCTGGCATCATCTTCCTGTTGTTGTCAGACAGTTTGATCCTTCTGTTGACTGTGTTTGTGTCGACTGTGAGCTCACAGGAATCTGATGGAGAGAAAAAGACACAACACAGCTGCAGTTATTAATCTGTCATCAGTCTGATGATGACATCACACATCTGAACCAGTGATGTCACAGTCTGATGATGACATCACACATCTGAAGCAGTGATGTCACAGTCTGATGATGACGTCACAGATGTGAACCAGTGATGTCACAGTCTGATGATGACATCACACATCTGAACCAGTGATGTCACAGTCTGATGATGACATCACAGATGTGAATGAGTGATGTCATCAGTGTGAAGCTGCTTTGTTTTCATGAATCAAAGTAAAAACACACTCACACTTCCTCAGACCTGGTGTCAACCATCGGACTCCAGCAGGCTCCACCCTGAAAGGAGGAGGAGGAGGAGGAGGAGGAAGAAGAGGAGGGGGAGGAGGAAGAGGAGGAAGAGGAGGAAGAAGAGGAAGAGGAGGAGGAGGAAGAGGAGGGGGAGGAGGAGGAGGAGGGGGAGGAGGAGGAGGAAGAGGAGGAGGAAGAGGAAGAAGAAGAGGAAGAGGAGGAGGAGGAAGAGGAGGGGGAGGAGGAAGAGGAGGGGGAGGAGGAGGAGGAAGAAGAGGAGGAGGAGAAAGAGGAGGAGGAGGAGGGGGAGGAGGAAGAGGAGGAGGAGGAGGGGGAGGACGAGGACGAGGATGGGGAGGAAGAGGAGGAGGAAGAGGAGGGGGAGGAGGAAGAGGAGGGGGAGGAGAAAGAGGAGGAGGAGGAGGGGGAGGACGAGGACGAGGAGGGGGAGGAAGAGGAGGAGGAGGAAGAGGAGGGGGGGAGGAGGAGGAGGTCAGAGCAGCATGGACATTATGACACACACACACACACACGCACACACAGACACACACAGACACACACACACACACACACACACACACACAGACACAGACACACACACACACACACACACACACACACACACACAGACACAGACACACACACAGACACACACACACACACAGTGTCTGGATCAGAACATATCAGGATGTGAGAGGAGGCGGAGCCTCTTCTCCTGAGCTGTGGGAGGTGTCAGGGTCAGAACAGAACTCATATGAGGGGCAGTTCTCTTTTTCTTCACTTTAATCTTTATTGATATTGTCACATAGTAACAACCAACAAACACAACCAGCAGGAACATTCACTGCTTGGGAAGTGTCTTGTATTAAACACTCTCAAAAATGTGTTTGTCTGTTAATCATCATTCCAGTCCCATGTCCTCATTTTGAGTCTTAAAGTGTCCATTTTGTCCATTTCCTGTCAAACTGTGCTTGTTGGAGTCTCAGTTTATGTGTCAGTGTCTCCATCACAAAGATCTCCTCGACAGCTGCAGCCATTGGATCTCCGTTGGCGCTGCTTCCTCACCTCCTTGCCTGGTGTTTGCTTTGTTGCTTGCTACTAGCAGTATTTTAATCAGATATACATCATGTGCCAAAACCTTTTCCTTCCACAGTTTACATAAGTGGAGCACCAAACTACTTTTGGGACCTCGTATCCTAATATTAGCTGCAGTACCTTACATACCATTTCCCACAATACACTTATTTTGTTACATGTCCAGAGAACATGAGAACGATGGACATGGTCAGACCCACATTCTCTCCAACACTTCTGATGACTGCAGCTGCCTGCTTTTCATTTTCGGTGTAATAAAGAAACAGATCAGATTCTTCCATGAGAATTCCCTCCAGATTCATGAATTGGTGGATGAATGGTGAGTCTTCCACATATCATGCCAACTTTCTTCTCAAGTTTCTACATGAGTTCTTCTTCCCATTTCACCTTGATATATTCAGTTGAATGACTGTCGTCAGTGCTCATCCTTGATATAATGCTGAAGTTATTCTCATGTCACTTTCCTGGTTTGCTTTCATTATGATTTGGATGACACCATTCATCTCTTTGGAAGAATCTGCTGGATTTCCTCTTTGTAATATTCCTTTAGTTGAAGATATCTGTAGATTTCATGAGCTCCAGATTCATACTTTCTTCTCAGGTTTTCAAAACTCTCCAGCCTCCCTTCCTTCACCAGAACACACCAAGCTGTTATTCCTTTTTAACCATTGCTTAAATCCTTGATCAGACTTCACAGGCAGGACATTTCTATCGTCTGCTGCCCATTTTAATATATTCACATCTTTCTGTATCTTAGATATTTACAATACTTTAAACCACAGGTCTAACCTGTGTACTGTTATTGGATCCATATTCATTTTGACTTCCTTGTGTAGTTTATTGTCTCCGATCATATTTTGAATTGGGATTTGGTTCACTTCTCTTTCTATATCTTTCCATGTTGCTGTGAATTCTGACTTACACCAACAGTACACAGGTCTCAGCTGAGCAGCATAATAGTATTCCCTTCATTTTGGGAGGCTCGTAGCACCTCTCTCTCTCTTTGGGGAGCTGAAGAGCTCTGGACCTGACTCGAGGTCTATTTCACGTCCAAGTTGTTATAATTTGCTGTGCACAGGTCAGAGATGCTTTCAGTGATCTTCACACACAAACAATAAATTGACTTTAGATTCCAGTTAAGGTCGTATGACTCTCTGATCACTTTTGTTGGAGTACAATTGAGTGATAAAATCTGGGTTTTGGAAACATTTATCTTATACCCTGACAGATCGCCATATGTTTCTAGAAGCTTCATCAAATTAGGGAGCGTTGTATTTGGTTGTCTGAGGAAAGTAATGATGTCATCAGCGAAAAGCCCAATTTTATGTTCTCCTCCTCCAGTTGTGACCCTTTAAGTTCTTGGTTTTCTCGTACTGCTCGAGCTAAGGGCTCAATAAAAATCACAAACAAGGTCGGAGACAAACAGCCTCCCTGTCTGGTCGATCTCTGCAGATATATTTTCTCAGTCAGATCTCCATTCATTTGAATTCTAGCAGAAGGTTTTTGGTAGAGTGTTTTAATCAGTTGTATTGATTTATTATTGAATCCGAATCGTTCTAATATCTGATAAAGAAACTTCCAGTGAACACAATCGAATGCCTTTTCAGCGTCAATGCTAACAACACAGTACTTTGTTTGTCTCTTTGTCTTTGCTAATTATGTGTAAAGTTCGTCTGATACTGTCTTGGGTTTGACGGCCTGATATGAATCCTGTTTGATCTTCATCTATTAATTCTGCTATGAAGGTGTTTATTCTTTTAGAGATAATTGACGTATATAGTTTATAATCTTTATTTAGTATTGAGATCGGTCTGTAGCTTTCACATCTGTCCCTCTCCTTTCCTGGTTTTGGGATGTTTGAAATGATTGCTTCTGCCCACGTTGGTGGTATTTTGCTTTCTTTGAGGGTCCAGTTAAAAGAGGTCTGGAGGGCTGGTAACAGTTCCTCCTTATAAATCTTATAGCATTCTGCAGGGTAGCCATCGCTCCCTGGAGATGTATTGAATTTATTGCTTGGATAATGTCTTCCCTTGTAATGTCTGCTGTGAGTCTTTCATTTTGGAAAGTGCCAATCGACGGAAGATCAAGTTGATTTAAGAAGGTCCTCATTCCTTCTTCATTTGCAGCAGTTGGTTGTGTATATAGTTTTTCACAGAACCTCTGGAATACTCTTCCTATATCTTCTGGTTCATGTATCGTCTCGTTGGTGTTTGGGTCCTTAATTTTATGTTTGCTATTTATTGCTTGCTGTTTTCGTATTCGTTTTGCTAGGAGTTTTGTTGCTCTGGGACCAGTTTCATAATAATTTCGCTTCAAAAATATGATCTTCTTTCCATATTCATCCAACAATATCTCATTTATCTTCGTTTTAGTATCCTTAATTTGTTTATATGTTTTTGGGTCGTTTGTTTGATGATATTGTTGCTCTAATTCTCTCAATCTTATAGAGTGGTTCTGGTTCGCTTCTCTTCTAAGTCTTTTTATTAAAGAGGTTTTAGCTATTAACTTTCCCCGGACAACCACTTTTAGGGCATCCCAAACAATATACGAGTCGACTTCTCTATTGTCCTCCATATAATGCCTAATTTCCTTTTTTAATTCTTCCACCAAACAGAGTTATTATAACTAAGGTTCAGGAACTGGACCTCGCCACTCCTCCTCGCTGATCTGCCACTCAGGCTGAGCCAATCAAACCACCTGCGTCTCATCAACCTAACCACCCGTGACTCATCAACCTAACCACCCGTGACTCATCAACCTAACCACCCGTGACTCATCAACCTAACCACCCGTGACTCATCAACCTAACCACCTGTGCCGCATTAACTCAACCACCTACGTCGCCCTGATTCAATCACCTGTGAAATCTATATATGCAAGTCTAACAATTTCTCTCCCGTTCATCTCAAGTTCTTACAACCCTCCCCCCCAGACCCTCTCCTTCTCCACTAGCCTCTCTCACAGGATCACCGGCAGCCCAGCCTTCCACATCGCCATCCCACGGCAAGAAGATCCTCCAGAACAGGGACCCAGGCCATGTCAGCACAGGAATCCTATCCTTTCCAAAATCTACTACCAATTTAAATAAACCACCTTCAGGTTAAACTGTGGCGTGGTCTTGTGAGTGAACCCTTTATTATTCAGTATTCCTACATTAAGTCTCCAGATTGTTTGTCTTTTTCTGGCATTTAGATGTATTTTTAAAAACAGGCTGTTATGATCTGATATATCTGCCCCTCCAGTTTTACACTGACACTCAGTACCTATCACCTATATCTAGAAAGAAGTAATCAGTTCTTGAGTGTACATTGTGTGTTGCTGAATAATGTGTAAAATCTTTTTCAAGGGGGTTGAGATTCCTCCAGATGTCGATCATTCCCATTTCTTCTAAGGACAGCTTTACTAATTCAGACATCTGTTTTTTATTTCCTTTTAAACTGGTTGTAAACTGTATTTGTCAACATTTTGGTGTCTGCACCAAAGGATACATGATGTTTGTCTGTGTTACTAACTGGCTGTAAAGCCCAACCTCATCATGCATTACATGTTTCAGTGTTCAAAGAGAGAGGAAAACATCTGTATTGAAAGTGAACAAAATGTCATAGCTGTATTTTTAAACATTTTGGTATAAGTGTTATAAAATCTGCATGATAAAACTGACATATGTGTTCTGGGGGGAAATAGCTCTAAACTAATACTGCAGCGTTTCTATCATGGTTTTTTTTCTGAAATAAAATGTGGGCAGCAAAGAGTGGATGTGAACTTGTGACAGGAAAAATGTCACGTATGCTTTAATGGAGCTAGCTTCATTTTGTTTACATCCAGAACTTACATTGGGTCTCCAACTTAGGACATCGTAGAGTCTAATCTTCTGCTACTTAACACATCCCTCTAGCCCTCGGACCTGGTGAAATATTAACCTAAGTCTGTCACATCATATGTCCAACTATAAAGATGCAATCTGCCTGTTCCCAGCATTAGCACAACACTTTGTGATAGTTAGCTTGTTACCTGTGACGACATATGCTAAATGTAACGTCTCCTTCACATTAGCAAGTGACCGACCTGTCTGGGTGCGTTTTGAGATGCCTGATGAAATTCAACGTTGCATCATTTATCCTGGAGCCACACACACGTTACATGTAGCTGATCACTTATTTCCACTGTGCACGAAGTTATTGTAACCAAAAGTAATGATAAAAGGCACAACTCCGGGAGGACTTGGTCAATGTATTTTTTGATCTGTGAGTGTGCGCACATAGTGCATGCAAAACGTTGCACATTATGGCAAAGGGGACATGCAGCTTGTCGTACGTTTCCCCAGCGTATATGCACCAATAAAATGAAAATGAAATACATGAATGAATTGAGATTTTTTAAAAATGAAATACAGGTTGTTCACGAGTCTTGAAGCTCGAGTCCGAGTCAAGTCTGAAGTCTTTTGTGGTGGAGTCGCAAGTCAAGTCTGAAGTCACTGTTTGTGCGACTTAAGTGCGACTGGAATCAAAGTCTCAGACTCGAGTCCCCATCTCTGGGAGGTACATATACATTTATCAACATGACAGGTACAGTCTCTAGTTTTCCCTTGACTAGTACACATCTTCCCTCTTTATCCTTCATTTCCTTTTCACTAACAAATGTAGTTGTAATCAGAACATGTGAGCGGAGTGAAGCGGCGCAGAGCGCAGTGGGGAGCAGAAGGATTTTGTGTTGAGCGAGGAGCAGCTATTTTTTTTAAAAGGTGGAGCGGAGCCTTATCTCTCGCTCCAATTTCGCTCCGGTCGCTCATGCCCCACCCAGAATGCATCTTTGCACCTGCGCACACACCCACACTATTTTCTTGGCGAAATTGGAGCGAGAGATAAGGCTCCGCTCCACCTTTTAAAAAAATAGCCGCTCCTCGCTCAACACAAAATCCTTCCGCTCCCTGCTCCCACTCTGCTCACATGCTCTGGTTGTAATTGGAATTAGTATCATATCTCCTCTTTTACGTCCTTGTTTATATGAACTGTAATATGAATTTTTAAACTGTACGTGTTCTGTTTGGGACCGGTGGGTTTCCTGTAACAATATGACATGCTGTTTTTCTTTTTTCAATTTTGTTCAGACCATTCCTCTCTTCTTAGGTGTATTTAGACCATTTACATTGAAGGACATTATCGTTAGATTGTTACTTACCATTCTGCTTCAATAATGTGTGTGCATCTTTTCCCAAGCAGCTGAACTTAAACATGAACAAAAACAAAATTAAGAACACTGTGAACTATATGGGACTTCCATATGGGGGTTATTCTTCTCTTCTCCACCAAGTCCCTGTTGGTGGGTGGATGGGAAATCCTCTTCTGTGAGGGCCCATCCATAGACCCAGAGCTGTGTCCGTATAACAGCGTCAACCCCAGTCTGGACCTGTCCAACCTTGTTGGTGTTTTATATATGTTGAAGTCAAATAAATGAAGCTGTCCGTATTATCTTGCAGTGCTGTTAGTTCTTTCACTATCGGGGCGTCAGTTGTCGGGTCTCCTCTGATATCCTTGCAACTTTTCCTTCGCCCGCTGTGCCGCCACATCCTGCCTGGACCCACCGCGTCCTGCTGGTTGCCATCCCCACGCCCGGGTCCAACCCCCTTGCTTTCATGTCCTCAGCTGCGTCCCGCTCGTTGTCGTAGCTCTTCATCCCGTTATTCCAATGGATTCTTATTTTCAGTTAATGGGGTTTGAAAACGAATGCCCCTCTCCTTCAGTGTCTTCTTAATATTTTGGTACGTTTTGTGTTTTTGGACAACCTCGGTGGGGTAGTCGTGGTCAAAATTGATTTTTTTGTCGCCCACCTGCAACCCCTTCTTTTCCCATACTTTCTGTAGGACCATCTCCTTGGTTTCAAACTGAAGGAAATTAACTATTATTGATCTCAGAGCGTCTCCTGGATTCAATTTTCGTGAGAGAGCTCTGTGGGCTCGTTGGATTTGCAGATTGGCTTCGTCAAAGAGCCGCAACTCTTTTTTAAGTAGTTGATCCAGGTAGTCGGTGACAGAGCTTCTTTCTGTGTCCTCAAGGCCAAAAATCCGGACATTGTTCCTCCGCTACCTCATTTCTAGATCCGTTATTTTGTCCTGCATCTGCCGTGTTCCATCTTCTCTAGAAAATAATTTGCCGCCATGCTGAGCTCTTCCAACTCCGCTTTGTGAGTCTGGGCTTCGGTTATGTTCGTTTTTTGTTCCTGTAGTTCCTTGTTACTTTCCATGAGTTTGCGTTCAATATCTCGTCTGAGGGTGGCGATTTCTTGTCTCATCTCGCTTTTAAGTTCGTCTTTAAATGTTATCAGTTCGTCATGGAGTTCCTGCTTGAGGTCTCTTATATCTCTACCAATGCTAGCAAGTCCCGCTCTCAGCGTTTCTGCCTGATCCAGGTTAAAAGCTGAGCATCCGACCCGTCCGCCATCTTGCAGGAAGCCCGAGGGGCAGTTCTCTTTGCCTCAGGTGTTAACAGGAAGGTAGAGAGGCTGACAGTTACTGTCCAGTCAAACATCAAAGGGTCACTGCTTTGGTGAAGACATGATCAACACCTGTCATGAAGTGTGTAACAGCTGTTCTGTTGTTAGCTGACAGTATATAAGTCAGGACAGTGTGAAGACTGCAGAGACACTGTGGCTCTTCTCTCTGTGCTGCAGGTATTGAAGAGACAATTTCCCTCACAACACACACACCTTGTTATGTCTTTTGATAGAGCTAGGCTAGCAGTTTCCCCCTGCTTCCAGTCTTTGTGCTAAGCTAGGCTAACCATGTCCTGGACTTCTCTCTGTACAGAGATGAAGCTGATTCTATCCTGGTGAAGAGGACAAAAAGGGATTTTTCTCAAAATGACAGACAGCTCCTTTAACATGCAGAGATCTGTTCAAACTCAGTTATTACCAAGAAACAATGATCATGTTTGTTCCTGGAGATGTTCTCCTCCTACACAAGTATCTCCTCTTCATGTTGAACCAGTGTTCATGTTCTGATAAAAGGAAAAAGGCTTCTTACATGTATCACTGTTCATATCACACTCATACTCATCAGACTCTTCCTCCTCCATCACACTGACTCTTCATACCTGAGCGTGTCCAGTCTCCAGTCTGGATCCTTCAGTCCAGCCGACAGTAGTTTCTCTCCCGAGTCTCCTGGATGATTGTAGCTCAGGTCCAGCTCTGTCAGATGGGAGGGGTTGGAGCTCAGAGCTGAGGCCAGAGAAGCACAGCCTTCCTCTGTGATCAGACAACCTGACAGCCTGCAGACACACAGAACAACACACATGGCAGATCATCTGAGGAGACTGATGAGTCAGATACAAGAACAGACTGTCTCCAAATAAATTAACACTTCTCCTCATTAACTAATCATCAGTAAACAGAGTCCTGCAGAGGCTGATAAGTATATGTTTCACTTCTCATAATAACAGTAAACATCTCTAATTTTTTGTGCTTCAGCAAAACACCAAATAATCTTCTGCATCCCCTGAAAAGGATCCATCCCAGCAGTGGCAAATCTTCACGGCCTTCAAGGTATTCAGAGAAGGCCCTGGAATCCTCAGTAGGGATGTCACGATTACTCGATTTCACAATTAATTGCGGTATTAAGCGCTACGATTAATTGATCATAACGTTTCCTGAATACCGTCAGAAAATATTGTGCTGGAACCATAGTTAAGGGCAACTCAAACGGAACGAAAACAAAGTTAGGCAACACCCACGTGTTGCTGCACCCACGTGTGTTGCTTTGTTTTGGTCCCTGCAAGTTGCAGAAGAGATGCGTACCTGTGGGGAAAATGGCAGAAGAGTTATTCCCCCCGACCAAACGTGTTAAGACCAAACGTGCCAGCATGTAAATCATGTTATAAAAAAATGCAATGTTTTCCTAACGTTGCATTGAATTGGTAGGAAATTAAATGTTAGCGTGTCATTTGCACTTAATTGTGTACGAGTACGACACGGGTTCGCCTTTCAGTGCAGCGTGAGGTCGATCGCTTTTTTTTCTCTTTTTTTTTTGTCGTCGGACAGTCTCAGTGTCAGTGTGCAGTGACCTGTAGAAGAAAACGCCATGTAGTCAAGGTCCTCACTCAGTCAGTGAACATTTAGCATTACCTCCTTTTGCTTTCTCCGAACTGTGCGTAAACGTTGGGCTTGTGCTTCCAGCTTGATCCAGTGCTTGTACACTTGTGCTTCCAGTCCGTTTCATGTTTTACTAATTTGTTTATGTCATTGTAATTTAAACATAAAATAAATTAACCAAAATAATAGATAAGTTTTATATGTGGCCACATAAAATTAGACAAATGATTAAAATGATTAAAAATAAACTTAAACATCTGGTATAGATGACAATTGATGACTTAAATAATTGAAACAATTCTCCTGGGGGATTAATGATTGGTCCTATATAAATAGATACTTAAATATACAAATACAAATATTGGGTCATATAATTAGTAATATAATTATATTTTGACAGTCAACATAAGTCATTACAGCCCAAACAAAGCTCTTGTGTGGTTACTTGACTTTGTTGCTATATGTTTTTGTTATGTTGGCATCAAAAGATAGAAATAAAGGAAACTTTAAGACCTTTAAGGAGTGTTCATGTGATTTTACATATGAATAGAGTTGTGAAATCAATCAACGCATAATAATCGTGATTATCGTAATATCGTGATAAATTCTCTGACAATAATCGTACTAAGGAAAACTGTAATCATGACATCCCTAATTCTCAGATGAAAAAGAAACGCATCTTATTAATTCTGTAAATAAAATAAAATTACGCCGACTTGTTTCTGTAGTTTTCTGTCCACACACTGAGCGGTTTGTGTTGGAAGAAATTCAACCAATCAGATATTTTTCTACGGTGTCTCTGGGGAGAATATCCTCCATCCAGGGTATTCTATTTCCTTTACAGAATGCCCTGACATTAAACGTAATGAGAGTGTACATTTGGATTGACAATCTGATCAACCAATCATATTTGGATTTGTAGCCAATGGGCGTATTCTTTAAGATTTTCTTCGGCTCCAGGGTATTCTGGAAGGCCCGCTTGCTCAGTCACGCGAGACCTAGCTTAACTAGCGAGTTTTGATTGATGGCCAACGTTGAAAATGGCAGCAGGTGGAGATGATACTGATACAGCAGGTGGAGATGATAGTGATGCAGCAGGTGGAGATGATGGTGATACAGCAGGTGGAGATGATATTGATACAGCAGGTGGAGATGATATTGATACAGCAGGTGGAGATGATATTGATGGAGCAGGTGGAGATGATAGTGATACAGCAGGTGGAGATGATATTGATACAGCAGGTGGAGATGATATTGATACAGCAGGTGGAGATGATATTGATACAGCAGGTGGAGATGATAGTGATGCAGCAGGTGGAGATGATAGTGATACAGCAGGTGGAGATGATATTGATACAGCAGGTGGAGATGATATTGATACAGCAGGTGGAGATGATATTGATGGAGCAGGTGGAGATGATAGTGATACAGCAGGTGGAGATGATATTGATACAGCAGGTGGAGATGATATTGATGCAGCAGGTGGAGATGATACTGACGCGGATTTATTGTCAGTGCCCTTTTCAAGACGACTGTTTAATGAAATTATTGAAAAATTCATCCAAAAGGACAGGAGGATGGATTTCGTCTTCAGGTGAACGTCATTGGTGAGTGGAACTGATTTTTTATTGCTGGTTTTGCTGCAGTGTTGCATCTCGTTGAACTGGTTGCATTTTGTTTCCACACACTTGTTAAATGATTGTTCATAAAGTGACTGTCTACCTGACGTCCGATAGTGTGTGCGTGTGTGTGGCTGTGTGTGTGGCTGTGTGTGTGTCTGTGTGCGTGGCTGTGGCTGTGGCTGTGTGTGTCTGTGTGTGTGGCTGTGTGTGTGTCTGTGTTTGTGTGTGTGGCTGTGTGCATAACTAGAACAACGCAATTTTGAAGATGGAGCAGTAAAATTATATTTTGCCAAAAGGCCCAGTTCTGATAGGCACGGTTTGCCACTGCATCCCAGTGACCACTCTGAGAATGAAAATGCTTTCCCACGTTAGTCTTAAAATTAGCCACATTTTTTACTTTTATCTACATTATTTTAATAAGTTACAAGACAAGACAGCTGGTTTTGTTTAGGCAGATAAAACGTGATTGAAAAGTTTAAATTTAGATGTTATTCAGTTTATTCTTTAATTACGAAATAAAAAACCAAACTATATTTACACAGTTGGATGTTTATGTTGTTCTTTCTATTTTTATTTTAATAAACTACAATCTAAAGTTTTACCACTGATCCCTCTGGCTTCTTCTGGCTTCAGGATATTTTTCAGATTGGCAGAATTATCAAGTTATATATGATGATGAATATTGATAGTGATCAATATGGAAAACAATGATTTAGATAATATGTTTTTGCCATATCTCACAGCCCTTCTTTGCTGTATGTTATGTTTGTTTTTCTTGAGATGACTTTTGGTCCAGATACAAATTCAGAATATTTGAAACTGTCCCTGATAATAATAATTTAACAACAAAAGCAAAAACAAGAGAAAATGATGAAAAATTCTTGTGGAAAGTAATTCTCTGAGTCTGGACACTACCTCCACAGTAGAGCTAAATGTATTTTGACAAATTAAATGAGCAGACACGTTACAACAGGTTAGCTGGCTGTCTACTTATATAAATCAGATTTGAAATGGTCATCAGTTGAATGGGTTAATGAATCCTGACCTGAGACTCTCCAGTGTACAGTGAGGACTCTTCAAACCAACAGACAGCAGCTTCACTCCTGAATCCTCCAGGTTGTTGTTACTCAGGTCCAGCTCTCTCAGACTGGAGGACTGAGAGCTGAGAACTGAGGACAGAGCTTCACAGCTTCTCTCCAACAGGTTACAGCCACTCAGCCTGGAGAGACAACAACAAGGAAACAAAAAATACATTTCATTCATATCTCCTGCTGAAAAACAGCAGATAGTATTTATTCATCAATAACTTCTACTTACAGAGCTTTGTTGGAGACTTTGACCACTGGCAGCAGCCTCAGAAGAGCCTCCTCTGAAGCAGAGTATTTCTTCAGGTCAAACACGTCCAGATCTTCTCCTGATGACAGTAAGATAAAGACCAGAGCTGACCACTGAGCAGGAGACAGTTTATCTGAGGATAGACGTCCTGAACTCAGGGACTGTTGGATCTCCTCCACTAGAGAACGATCATTCAGTTCATTCAGACAGTGGAACAGATTGATGCTTTTCTCTGGAGACAGATTCTCACTGATCTTCTTCTTGATGAACTGGACTGTTTCCTGATTGGTCTGTGAGATACTTCCTCTGTCTGTCAGCAGACCTTGTAGGAGATTCTGATTGGTCTGCAGAGAAAGACCCAGGAAGAAGCGAAGGAACAAGTCCAGGTGTCCATTTGGACTCTGTAAGGCCTCTTCCACAGCACTCTGGTAGAGGTGTGTCTCTGCAGATTCTTCTGTTCTTGTTTCAGACATCTTGGATCTTGTTTGTTCTTTTGCCAGCAGATTGACTCCAGAGTTGATAAATGTCAGATGGACATGAAGAGCAGCCAGAAACTCCTGAACACTCAGATGGACGAAGCAGAACACTATGTCCTGGTACAGTCCACTCTCCTCTTTAAAGATCTGTGTGAACACTCCTGAGTACACTGAGGCTGCTGTGATATCGATGCCACACTGTGTCAGGTCTGATTCATAGAAGATCAGGTTTCCTTTCTGCAGCTGCTCAAAAGCCAGTTTTCCCAGAGACTCAATCATCTTCCTGCTCTCTGGAGTCCAGTGTGGATCTGTCTCAGCTCCTCCATCATACTTGACGTTCTTCACTTTGGACTGAACCACCAGGAAGTGGATGTACATCTCAGTCAGGGTCTTGGGCAGCTGTCCTCCCTCTCTGGTCTTCATCACATCCTCCAGAACTGTAGCAGTGATCCAGCAGAAGACTGGGATGTGGCACATGATGTGGAGGCTTTGTGATGTCTTGATGTGGGAGATGATTCTGCTGGCCTGCTCCTCATCTCTGAATCTCTTCCTGAAGTACTCCTCCTTCTGTGGGTCAGTGAACCCTCTGACCTCTGTCACCATGTCAACACACCCAGGAGGGATCTGATTGGCTGCTGCAGGTCGTGTGGTTATCCAGAGGCTTGCAGAGGGAAGCAGGTTTCCCCTGATGAGGTTTGTCAGCAGCACATCCACTGAGGTGGATTTTGTGGCATCAGTCAGGATTTTAGTGTTGAGGAAGTCCAGAGGAAGTCGACACTCATCCAGACCATCGAAGATGAACACAACCTGGAACTCTTCAAACCTGCAGATTTCTTTGGTTTCTGTGAAGAAGTAATGAACAAGTTCCACCAAGCTGAACTTTTTCCCTTTCAGCACATTCAGCTCTCTGAAGGTGAATGGAAATGTCAACTGTATGTCCTGGTTGGTTTTGTCTTCAGCCCAGTCCAGAGTGAACTTCTGTGTTAAGACTGTTTTCCCGATGCCAGCCACTCCCTTTGTCATCACTGTTCTGATTGGTTCATCTCTTCCAGGTGAGGCTTTAAAGACGTCTTCTTGTCTGATTGTTGTTTCTGGTCTGTCTGGTTTCCTGGATGCTGTTTCAATATGTCTGACCTCATGTTCATCATTGACCTCTGCAGTCCCTCCCTCTGTGATGTAGAGCTCTGTGTAGATCTGATTCAGAAGGGTTGGGTTTCCTGCTTTAGCGATCCCCTCAAACACACACTGGAACTTCTTCTGAAGGTTAGATTTAAGTTTACATCGACAAACTGGAGCAAGATGTCCTGATTGAGCAAAAGACAAATAAGATTCATTAATAAATTATAGATTAAATATTTCAACATTTTACTTCCTCAAAGAATCAATATATGAAGATATTTTTGTCCATCTGTTGAGACTTCAGTAAACGTCTCATTGATCCAACATGTTAAATCTTTAGAGAAATCCTCTTACTGCTCTGCAGACAGTCAGCCAGATCCTCCTGCTTCATTCCCCTCAGGAAGTTCAGTGTGATCTTCAGAAATGCCTCTCTGCTGCTCCTCTTCTGCTCTTCATCTTCACCGTCCAACATCTCCTCATCCTTGTTCTGACTTTCTAAGCCTTCTGGGTAATCTGAACTCAGAGCCTTCTGGATCTTCTTCAGCTCGTTCTTCACAAAACTGACAATGTTGTCCTCCAGCAGCTGGAACAGAATATTATATGAATGAGACGATCAAACTAAAATCATGGAACCAAACATCAGATCCATGTTGGACAGACTGATGTCTGAACCCACTCATGTATAAAGCAGAATGATGATTATTATGAACACCACAGATGTAAAAGTAGTTGTTGAACTCTGATTTCAAAAAAATTAGGATGTTGTGTTAAACATATATAAAACTAAATGCAATGATTTCAGAGACGATGTATTTAATGTTGAGTAGGAGTCTCATCATCACTGATTTTTACAAATGTATATTATTCTGCATTTGATGGCAGCAACAGGCAACAAGTTATGACAGGGGCAACTAAAGACTAAAGTTGCAGCAAAATGCTCCTAAAACACCTGTTTGGATCATTCCACAGGTAAACAGGTTCATTGGTAACAGGGGACAGTATCATGACTGGGTATAAAAAGGACATCCACGAAAGGCTCAGTCGTTTACAAGAAATGACGGGGCGAGGTTCACCACTTCAAACTGCGTGGACAAACAGTCTTCTACAGTCCATTGTAGCCGCTTGTGGACACCAGTGGTGACAAACTGGAGGAGGAGGCCTTTCGGGCTTGGTTAGCCCAGGGGTCTCCTGAAGCAGACAGGCCCGAAGTGGTCGCCATGAGAATCAGCACCACAATTCATGACCATCAACTACGGTCATCAATTGTGGGTAGTGACTGAAAGAATAAGATCACAGATGCAAGTGGCCAATGACTTCCTCTGTAGACTGGTATATCTGATCTGACCTGGGAGTGACTGGGGATCCCCAGGAGGAGCTGGAAAGAGTTACTGGAAGATGGACTAAGCAGGAATACACTACTTAGCCTGCTGCCACCCGACCCTGGAAAAGCGGACGCAGATGGATGGATGCATTCGTTTTTTATCTACCTTTTTCACATTGTCCTACCTATGTCTGGAATCAGGGTTGGACATGTACATACCATAAATATTGAGTCCAGGTGTGTTTGATGTTGCTGAGCAGACTGACCACTGGGAAACTCTGAGCTCTCCTGCTCGACTCTGTGGAGGAATCATGAAGAAATACTAGAGATGCACCGATCGAACAGCCAGGTACCAGAATCAGCCAGGGTTTATCATGACAGGCTATGACCGGTGACGGGTCGATCAGTGTCAGATATAGGCCTGGGCGATAAACCGAAAATTTACCAATACCGAAATTTACGACGATAACCGACGTCATTTTGCCCCTGTCGGTATATTCGGTGTCTTAAAAAAAAAAAAAAAGTCGTTTTTGTCTTGTTTGGCTGTGTGTAGGTAGGCTACCGTTATGTCCATGTCCCTTTAAGACGCTCGGCTGTACTACGTATACAGCGCGTGTAGTCACGTGACTCCATCCAGTCTGTTACAAGAAGGGAAAGAGACGTGAGACGGAGAAAATGTAGCCCGCCGGGTCAAAAGATGAAGCGGCTGCAGTCGAATCTCTTTATAAGAGACTGTGTTTTAAATACTTTGTGTTTGAAGGAAATTTAAGTTATTTTATACTTTTAACATGGACTAAAGTTCTCCGTCGCTACGACGGATTTCCGTCATTCAAACTTCACAGAGGCGACTTGTGAGTTCAAAGCAGATCAGAGAGCTGTTGGCTGATGTTTATTGACAGATTGTCACACTCTACAGCCAATGGTATCGTTAACAGCGTGTGCGCGCCTGACCAATGACAGTGTAGTGACCCACACAGGGCGGGATCTCAGCACGGAGCGGTGCTAAAGTTTAGCTGCTTAGCTAGCAAGGACTCGTCGCGCTGCTACGTTATCAGCTGAGTTTAGTCAGCATGTGAGAACCCGTCTGACACGGAGAGTCTCCTGTTGTGTGCTACATGTGTGAAATAACAACTACAGTCTGGACTTTGTCTGCAGTGTATCTGTGTAAACGGCTTCATTCAGCGTCTCTCCCTCCCCTCTGGCACCGTGAGTTACCATGGTTACAGGAACGCCCTGAAACTTTATAATGATCAATAAGAAGCTTTTGGTTAGTTTGACTGTACAAATACTTACTTATCGTTCATCTATCGTTATCGAGGTGAGTTGCTCAATATATCGTGATATTGATTTGAGGCCATATCGCCCAGCCCTAGTCAGATACATCTGATTCTGTACCCGTCACATTTACACACATGCCTCATGTTCAATGGATCACATATATTTCTCTGTTATGATTTAAAACATTTTATATCTACTGAACTTTTTTGGACAGATCTACATGGTCACTTAATTAAATAGTTAATCACTCTAAAACAGCATGTTGAAGTGTCCTTGAGCAAGATACTGAACCCCAAATTGCTTCTGATGAGCAGTCGGGACCTCACATGGCAGCTTCTGCCATCAGAGTGTGAATGGGTGAATGTGACAAGTGTTGTAAAGCACTTTGAGTGGTCAGTAGACTGGAAAAACACTATAGAAATGCAAGTCCATTTACCATTTACCAGAGGCAAAGTGAAACTTCAGGTTCTCCTGAATAACATGATGTATGACACTTGATGCTGACTGATAGAGTGGGGGAGGAAAAATAAGATAAATACAGGAGAGTCAGGTGCCCCAGAAACTGTTCCAGGTCTTTGAAGGTTATCTCGCTGTCTGAGAGAAGACGGAGAAAGAAAGCTGCTGCCAGAGAAATTAATTAAAAGTCTCTGTTAATGTTACGTTACTACGACCATCTTCTTGTTCTCCTCACAGAAGAGTTGTTCCACACTGTGAAAAGCTGGTTAGCAGCTACGAGTCAGGATAATCATCCAGTTAAAATAGTGATTCTGAGCTGTGAAGCTGGAAGTGACCAGTGGAAACACTGAAAACTCAAATATGATGGTATGGTAATCTGACATATTGGGCTGTGATACTTGAATACATCAAACATATTCAATAAATCACCATAAGTCAAAGTGTTGCTGACAACATTGAATCAGATGGTTTCCCCTGACAGTAACATGTTGATGGTACTGCTGATCCCACTGTGAATCAACAGTTCAGTCTGAGTTCTGTACAGACTTCAGTTTACTGTGTTGGTTCAGCAGCTTGTCTGGTTTGGGCCGTTCAGCTCTTGTTGACCTCTATAATACTGTGGACAGCAATGCACAGCTCACACAAGCTAATACGATGCTACTTGTTCAGCACAAACTGGTGAGTCACAATAAACTTGCAGCAGGTGAAGTGAGTGAAACATGATGAAACAAATGATGATTTGATGGAGGAAATGTGTTTTATACTCATGCAGTCATCAGACAACAGTCAGAACGAGTGTGTGGAGGAAAAGTTCAGCTGGAGAGCAGAGCTGCAGACTGGTTATACTGGGCAGCTTTCAGATGTGACAATATAAATGTGAGTGAAGAAGAACGATGCTGAAAACAAACTGACAGCTTTAAAAAACTTCTCTGGATAATTAACAGTTAAAACATGAAGCAGTCACATTTTAATGATATTAACAGCTTACCTCTGTGCAGCAGAGGGCTGTTCTCCTTTAAAGTCAATGAGGCGATCGTTTGACCAGTCACTCTTAAAGGACACACAGCTGGGCTCAGGTCCAGGTCCAGGTCCAGGTCCAGCAGAGTCTGGTCTCCTATAGATCCTGTTAGACAGAGAGGAAGACCACCAGAGATTGAAATTCTCTTTTTATTCTTCAGACACAGAAGCTGCTGGAGAAACTAGCAGCTATCAACAAGAAAAGGATCAACACACCAGAGTTCAATAAAACATGAAGCTGAATGATTTCAGTCTGTGGATCATCGCTTCATTTTCTCATCAAATATTGAACCAAACCGGAACAAAGTCACTGATTTACTGAATCCTGTCAAACGAGGTAAAAAAAACAGTCCTTCAAGACACACAGCTGGTTCAGAACCAGGTTCTAGTTCCAGTTCAGCAGAATCTGGGGTCTCGTTTAAGTTGCATACTTACGTCACAGGGCTGAAAAAGACGTACGCCACTTTCTACACAGAACTTGTGATGTGTAAAAACAAAGCTGAAGGAAGAGCTGAGTGAACTAAACTGTAAGTTAACTCTGACCCATGTCCACACACATTTTGAAGACAGGGAAAACTTCAAATGACAGACTGTGAGCTGGTGAATTGTAGCCACAGAGTAGAAATTAAATTTGAGCCTCTCACACATTTAATTTCCCGTCAGAACGATGCTGAAAACAAACTGATATATATGTTTGACACGCCACACATATAGATATATAAGGTGATATTAACAGCTTACCTCTGTGCAGCAGAGGCCTGTTCTCCTTTGAAGTCAATGAGGCGATCGTGTGACTTGTCACTCTTAAAGGACACACAGCTGGGCTCAGGTCCAGGTCCAGGTCCAGGTCCAGGTCCAGCAGAGTCTGGTCTCTGCTGTTCTGGGCTTTAACACAACACACACAGAGCTTTGAGTGTGAATAATGATGGTGGAGTGATGTGAGTGGTGGACAGGTAGAGATGGTGGTCTCACCTCTGAGCTTCATGCTCCCCACACAGACTGGTTTTAGAGGGAGGGACTCTCTCCTCTCTGTCCTCACACTGGTTCATAGCAGAGCCCACACCGTCACTGGAGGAACTGATGGGAACAAACAGCTCAGCACCTCGATACTAATTCAATATGAATCTGACAGTTTTATGGGAAGAGGAGAAATGTCGTTGTCACAAACACAAGAGCAGCTGAAAGCATCAGTTCAGTCATTAATGATCAGTGAAAACTAAAAAAACTCCCCATCACCTGTTCATCCTTAAAATCAGCTGCTTCTATCTGTTTCATGTCAGTTGAATCCTGTTGGACTGTTGCTCAGACTAAAGAAGGAGTTCGTTCTGAACTGCTGGTTGGCTTTTCTCACCACATTTTCACACAATAAACACAACTGTTATTCATCATTAAGGCTGTACTACTGGTCAATCTGTGCTCCAGTTCAGGAAACTCAGTTGTATAATAATAACTTGGTTATAAGAGATGACTGCATTATTATTTCTTCCTTTTTAACCTTTAAGTCCCCGTTTTATTTTATTTTATTTATTTATGTAATCTATTTGTTCCTTATACATGTGTGTGTGTGTGTGTGTGTGTGTATTTAATTGTATTCATTATTTGACTGAGCATGTTGTGTTATTGAGGATGGAAGGAGGCTTATATGTGCGTCTGTTCTGTTCATTCAACGGACAAAAACACAATAAATATATTGTTGAAAAAAAAAAGTCAGTCATCCAAACCCAGTGGTGTTTAGTTTAACATACACACAAATACACACACAACAAACTGTAGGGAGACCAACTCACTGAAGAGTGAATGAATGAATGTTTGGCTTTTATGTTTGAAAGTGACTGAAATGAGAAAAACTACTAGAAGCAGACATGTTGTGGACGAGCAGCACAGTTTATCATCTGAATGTTCGCAGCTCAAAGCGTGTTGATGAGCGAGACGCCAAATACATCAAGAAAACAAAATGGTGGAACAGAAGGAGCTGTTCACCCTGAAGGACTTCTGCTCTGTCCTCACTCTGTCTGCATCACACAGAAACTCTGGATCACACTCTGGATACAGTCCTACTGGATCAGAGTTGACTGACAGGAACACTGAGACCAGCTGTGAACCTCACTGACCACCAGGGGGAGCTCAGTAGCTGCTGTTGAAACACACAGTCAACCCTGGTTCAAGCTACACCTCCACCCTCTGATCAGTTACTGAGCCCTCCCAGACTTCAGTCACACTGTGATGTGTTCAGGTGCTCACCGTTATCAGGTGAAGACTGTCACACTGCTGGTCCACAGGGTCCAGATGAGGACTTCAGCTGTTGCTGTGGATTCTGGGGATGAGCAGTGAAAGTAGCTGTAAATGGTGCGACACGTTGCTCTGGATAACAGTCGTGCACTTCCTGTGTGTGTTGTGTCTGCCCACATCAAATACACAAAATGAAAAAGAAATGAACATACAGCATGACATATGTCAAAGAGTTGAACCTGTGATCCATCTCAGAGTTTGGGCCCTGAACTGTATTTGTACCAACAATGTCTGTGATGGTTCTCCTGCTTCAGACAGTCTACAGAGGAATACTGTAATGTACAGTATATATATAATATAAATAATAAAGCCTGAACGCGGCTCATATTACTGTGACATGAAGCACTCAGCTGATCGTCCTCACACTCACAGACGCTCTGATGTTTTTCTCTATTGAATTAGATTGAAGAAGCTTCTTCTGTCTGTCTGTCTGCAGAGAACTTACAAATACAGACGATTAGAGTTGTGTTCCTCTTCAACCTGTTTACTCACCATGCTATCATAAATGATAAAAGTTGTTTTTAATCATTAACAGAGTCAAAATGATCATTTGATCTCTGAGAGCACTTTGACCAGCAGGGGCCTCAATAAACATGAAATATGAGCATCAATAAAACAACTGAAGAGTCAAAGTCCAAACTGAAGTCGAGTGTCAGTCTTCAATCTAACGACTGCGTCTGTTTGATAGACTCAAAGGTTCATTATGAGTCTGTGACGAGTTCAAGGGACAGAGCAGAAAAACAGTCATCAGAGCGTCACTAACAATCAATATGTTGACGAGTAAAACAGCCTCAAATGTGAAGAGTTGAGTGTTAAAGCTTCTCATGGTGGTGAGGAGACAGACACCTGAGGGACAGAGACAGAGAGACGGAGACAGAGAGACGGAGACAGACACCTGAGGGACAGAGACAGAGAGAGAGAGAGAGAGAGAGAGAGAGTAAGAAACAGACAGAGACAGACACCTGAGGGACAGAGACAGACAGAGAGAGAGAGAGAGAGAGAGAGAGAGTGAGAGAGAGAGTAAGAAACAGACAGAGACAGACACCTGAGGGACAGAAACAGACAGACAGAGAGAGAGAGACAGACAGACAGACAGAGAGACAGACAGAGACAGATAGAGAGACAGACAGAGACAGAGACATCAGACACAGTAATGATTCACTTACTCACTTTCTTCCCATGAACTTCATCAGTCTGTCTGGACCAGGTCTGAGTCAGGACATTTGTCTTCTGATCTGTGTGGGACAATCTGCTGCATCAGGATCAGGTCCTCTGCTCCTTCACCAGTCCTCTGTGTCTGCAGCTGCCGTCACTGCTCACACTTTAGTACAGCAGTCTGTAGCTGCAGCTCATTGGTCAGCTGCTGGACCTTTATGACTTTATATGATCGCTGCTAAAGATGAACCTCAGCAGCCGGAGCAGAGTCCTCACATCTCACTAACTTCATACCAAGTACAACATTTTTAATCTGCATTTTATTGAAGATGATACATGTTACACACTAACTATATAATATTTACACTGCTCCTTTAAAACATATATTACACACTATCAATATCAGAGAGGTGATTATGCAGTAATAAGTGTGTCATCTTCACATTCTCGTCCAGTTTGCACAAACATTTCCTTCCATCTGGAAATCTGGGCTCGTAACACTGAAGTCATTTTACTGCATATTCTCAGAATAATAAATAGGAAACACAAAACACTGTCAGGAGCAGTTCCTGAAGGGGACACCCCTGAATGAAAGGACAACCCGGGAAATGTTCTGGCCCTGTTTGTCCCGACAGAACCAGGTGTTGTATCTGAGAGCTCAGGACGTCTGCAGCAGTGTTTGTGGCCACTGAACAGCAGCTGCTTTAACAACCAGACCAGCTGTTTTGTGCTTCAACCTGAAACTTTGTGACGAGACAAATATCTACTGACTGTGTCCGCCAGCACCAGAACCACCAGCACCACCAGCACCAGTACCACCAGCAGATGATGGTAGTATTATTTTAACTGTAGTATATGATGGTAGTACTACTTTAACTGTAGTATTTGATGGTAGTACTACTTTAATGTTGTATTTGATGGTAGTTTGTATTATTAGCTCATTAATATTGTAAATATCAAAGTGTCACTTTGAATTTCTTCTATAAAACTACACAGAGCTGCTTTAAGATGTTCATTAAAACAAATGCAGAATCAGATCATACAAGACATTTGAAGATGAAAGCAGACTTTTTGTCTCCGATACAAAGAATATAAAACACTTTGTCACTTTGTTTGTGCAGAAATATTTCATTAAAGCAGGTAAAGAAAGTGTTCACATCAGTCACACAGGACACATTTAAACACATTAAAGGAGAACAGCAGGAGCAGGTAGTGAATCAGGCCTGACTCCAGAAAGTGTCCGTCCTTACATCCTCTGATAAACATGTCTGAAGGCCACAGGGACAAACGTCTTCCCGTAGGCCTCCGTGTTTTCCTCCCGCGTAGCTGCTCCGATTGGACGGCCACATTCCAGCTCCACCTGTTGGGGAACTTACCTGGTGATCATGTGGGTTTGATTGGAGCAGAGCAGAGACGCTGCCCCCTGCAGGCTGCTCTGAGTCACTGGCTTCACACTGACTTCAGTCTAATAGAACAGGTGGAGATCAAAGTACAGTGGTGAGTGTTGTTCTATCAGTTATCATGTGCTGGAGTTTTATTAGAGTTCACACACAAGAATTCAACCAGCTGCAGCTTCATTAACATTCAGACACATTCAGTAAATGTAAAGAGAGCAGGTCTGTCTCAGTCTGTGCTCTGGGATTTAGTCCTACACTATGTGGACAAAAGTATGTGGACAGCTCTTCATTCATCTCTATTTACTTTGTATAGTACTTTATACTCAAACAGCTGCTTCACAAACACACATATGTACTGAAGTGCTTCATGCAGCATTAATAGGGAGTTTTGGGTTAAATTTGGCTGTCAACAATAATTAATGATCATCAGGGATAATTATTAATTATGATAAATAATAAGATCCAATTTTCATTAGATCACCTCGGGGCACCACCCTTGAAGAAGGGAAAAGAGCCAATTCACCAAATCAGTCTCAGAAAAAGGTACTAAACTGTTAGTTTGTAAGTCTGATTAATAATTAATTAAAAACTACAACCAAAATGACCATAACAGCTGTAACGGTCGAAGCATTTTGGATCCTTGACAGAGTCGAGGCTGGCAACATTCACTCTTGTACAATATTAAATAGACAGCATGAAGTTCAAAAGTCTTTTATTTAACACAAACTGTGTGTGTGTGTGTGTGTGTGTGTGTGTGTGTGTGTGTGTGTGTGTGTGTGTGTGTGTGTGTGTGTGTGTGTGTGAACAGATGTGAGGGCGACAGGTCAAGGAGCAGATGTTCATACGTGGAGTAGAAGATCTTCAAGCTCAAAGGATTGCACATGAGCAGGTCAGCATCTACAGCAGAACATTACTGGTGCTTTTTCCTGATAAACACCTACAACTGTTTGTGTTTGTACAGTATATTGATCATGTAACTTGGACACACAATAATCAGAATCACAGTTTTTCACCATTTGAATTTGTGTTTTGGTGCATAACAATAAACACAGTCAGTAGAAACATGTAAAGAAAGATAAAGGGCTGCTACTTCAAAACAATGTTATATAAACTGGGACATCTGTCCAGTTTTGTCCAGGACTGTCTAAAGTATGGACCATTGAAAGTGTAAATGTTCACAGTAATGCTGAGGACAGTCGAGCTCTGCTCCATAAAAATATCTCATCATGTTGCTCATCTGTTGCTTTACAGGCAGAATTTTACAATCTATAATTATAATATTTTACAAAGGAGAGGCTTTGATGCTTCCTCTTTTTTGGGATTGGAGAGATTTATTAGAGAGAGATGAGAGTGTGTTGGCAACGATGTAGAACGTTGATATTTACCAATAATGTAAAATGATATTTCTAGCTGTTTCAGTATTGAGGTACAGTCAGACTACATTCATCACTTTGCATGGACATACTAACCTAACAAAGCTGTTATTGTGAATCAGGTGAGGGTTTCCTGTCTCACTCACCTGCACAGCAGCAGAGGGCAGAGAGAGAGAGACGCTGTCACAAGAGACCTGATCACACAACAAATGACTGTAGAGACATTTTCTACATTTCTACATAATATAACAGAGAGAAACCTATTAATACATGTCATAAGGTCATATGGTCCTCTCACAAACCATGGATGCACAACATCTTCATCTTCACTGATCTTCACTGAGAGACGAACAAATGTTTCTCAGAGATCAACAAAGTGTTTGTTTTAGTTAAGGTGGTTTTTCTTTTCTTTTCTTTCACTTGAATTCCTCCAGATGTCCATCGTTCCCATTTCTTCTGAGGACAGCTTTACTCATTCTGACGTGTGTTTTTCATTTCCTTTTAAACTGGTTGTATCTAGACAGTGGTTCATGACTATGTTGAAGTCCCCCCACAAATTAAAATACCTTCTGGTTCTGTTGCTGTAACATTAAATAAGGATTTGAAGAAGTGCTTGTTGCTTTCTGGAGGTGCATGTACATTTATCAACGTGACAGGTTCAGTCTCTAGTTTTCCCTTGACTAGTTCACATCTTCCCTCTTTATCCTTCATTTCCTTTTCACTAACAAATGTAGTTGTATTTGTCAGTATTTGAAATATATACATTTTCATATATGGATGTCACTGATGTATCAGTACGTTTATTGATTGATATTCTGTATATTTTGAGTATATATTTCTTTTTGAACAGTCGATTCCCTGTGACTGGTGTAACAGAGTTAAAATGCACTTCATTCATTCTGATTTCCATTTTGTATTTGTGAATTGTATTAATCATTAATGACTCTGCTGAGTATGGGTGTTTTGATCTCATTGAGTTACTTTAATTTAACATTATTTTATGAATGTTTCCTGTGTCATTACTTGCCACACGTCATCTTTTCTGAACCTCCTCAGCTTCCGTTGTCCTGACTGACCCTCACAGTGCCGCCTTGCATTGCTCGGGGTGAGTTGTGTGGAAAAATGCTGCTACTGAACCGTTTATGTTGTAAACTTTAATGTATATTGGTGACTGTTAAAACTATGAGGTCTCCCAGGTGTTTTGTGCTGTTCTAACTGTTAGTATAAGTTTTGTAGATGTTCCCATCTAACTTTCTGGGCACCGTTTGTAACGCGGCCTGTGTCTTGTAAACAAAGTAGCGCTGCAGAGATCTCAGCATCCATTTCCTGGTGTAAACGCTGTTATTTTGCCTGTTTAGGAACCGAGGTGCAGAAAAGACCAGAGGGCAATGAATGTGTCTGACTGTCTCCTGCAGGTGCTTTACTTTGCTAAATGTTCTGATTTCCGTTGTCTGTGTTGAGTCGCCTTCACCCGCACCGTCTTTTCTCTTGTATATCGTTTCTCGTGGTTTTGAGCAGATTTGTTTAAGGTCGAATGTTTTCCTGTCAGTTTAAATAGCTCTTTGCTAGTAATGTACACACTGAACTGAGAATTCATTCTCATGATAAATTCATGTGTTTGTATGTATTTTGAGAAGAAAAGAGAATGAACTGACCCCTCAGTGCAGCCTTGCATTGCTGGAGGAACCGAGGTGCAGAAAAGACCAGAGGGCAATGAATGTGTCATACTGTCTCCTGCAGCAGCAAAAATAAATGTCCGTGAGTCGTCTCCTTCCATGCCCTGTCGACATCCGTTACACCGGCGCTACAGGTCTTGTCACTGCTTGGAATGGTGCTGAAACTGTCAGCTACAATTTTCAGTCTTAAGTGTTTCAAGGTCCTTAACAGTGGCGGCCGTGCATTTCACTCCTAGACCTTCACTGGTGTCCTACATGAACTAATCCACCTCTTCATGCCATCATTATGACTCCACGGCTATAGAATCATCAATATTACACAGAAATGCAGTAAAACAGGGCGTTGCATCACAGACAGGTATCTCATGTAGCAGGAATGAATGTCATTACTAAAGCAAGAAACCCAATTAGGACAATTCAACAAGTCTCTTTTCACTGTAGCCACAGCTGCTGTACATCATCTCTAACAGAAACATCAATATTAACCTAATGAAATGACAAAAATATTAAAACGTTTCAATAAAATGAATTACTCACCAACACTACTGATTATTTGTGCACAAAATCCATCCTCCTTTCTTTCCTCAAGAAGAGTTGGATGACTCTGTTGTGCAGGTTATCTGTGCGTCCCTTTCTATCGCCATGGAGGCTGATGCTGAAAGTCGAGTCTGTCCAGTCGTATTTCTGCCATTAGTTTTAATTCGCTTCAGGGCGGAGAATGTCCACTCGACAGAAGCAGTGGACACAGGGATGGTCACCGCCAAACATGCCAATATGTACAGCTGCGCCATGCTCTCACCCAGATTTTTGTTCTGAAGGAAATCAAGGAGATCAGTGGGACTCTTCCCTTCAGAATCAGTCATGGCAGCTGTTAAGGCAATCTAAAGAAATTCTGCATTTGTGTTTATGTAATGGGTTGAATTTATTTTTTGCAGTAATTTGTCTTTCCCACTAGAGGCTGACGTCAGGATCAGGTCAGACTCCTAAATGCAGGTAGGAAGGCCTGAGGCCTGAGAAGTAGGAAGGCCTTAGGTGATGAGTAGGCTCAGAAGCAGGTGTGTCACTCCTTTGTCTCACAGACAGCTTGGTGGCATCGCCGCATGGGGACCTCAGAGACGCCAGTGGTGAGAAAGCTTTAATTTAATCACATTTGACAAATAGAATAACTTTAAGTTAGTGAATGAGAGATTAAAAAGTTTGTGTTTATTGATCATTTAAGCCTTGTACATTTAAAATGTAGTGTTAATATATATATTAATATAGTGGCACTGGTGGTTTGAGGTCTGACACATTTTAGGATTTATCTTTTATTCCATTTCATTGCTTAAACTCATATAGACCATCTGATTTAGATTAAGATGATTTGATTTGATTCGAATTTAGACCATAAATATAAATATCAAGTTTGGGACATATTTCAATCATTAAAGTAGTTAAAATGAGTTAAAATGCATTAGTTTGAGTTAAAATCATGTATTAGGTTAAACATTTAAGCATAAAGCATGATTTAAGACGAGTAGGTTTAATAATTTAAAACAGTTTAAAACCTATTGATTTTGTAAAATAAAATAGAAATGATTCAAATCATTTAATAATTGAGAAAGTTTATTCACGCATTTGATTGGTTAATAAAGTTAATTTAATAATTTATTCATGTTCAGGTATTGATAAGGAAATTGATTTTGTACTCATTTAATGCCTGATTCTTTGTTTATTTCCTTTGAGGTTATCAACCTGCTACTGCTACTGCTACTGCATGGATGAATAAAAGAAGTAACTAAAAGCAAGCTGAGTTGTGTCCAGCGTTCTCTGTTGACCTCCAGGCCTCGAGCGAGTTGGGGCAGGCACTGATGCCGGGGAAAAAGGGAAAATTAACAAATTAACTCGACAGCAGCCTTGAACTGCTGGGGGTCGAGGAGGGACGGAAACATCAATTGTTCGTGGTCTTGAAATCTTTTCCGTGTCTGGCAAAGAATGTTGTCCAGAAGTTGCTGTGGAGTTGGTGGTAGTGTGCGCGAGCGTCTCCTTTTGCCGGGCCCCTCCGTGCGCTCGGAGCGCTTGAGATGCGCACAGTGGCCTCGTAGATCTCATCAAACCGGCCCCTCTCTCGCTCAATGGTGTCACAAAACTCCTTCACCCTTGCCAGACAGAATCGTACATCCAATGTTTTGCTCTGAAGTATTGCAAAAAGCACATCTGAATACTCAAAAATGCCATTTAATGTGTGAAGCAAAAAACAAAACTCAAATCATCCAGACGTGCATTAAATCCATCAGCACAACGCAAAGAGTCCTCGTCATACTCATCATGATGTTCCAGTATGTGGTCAAACAGCTCCTTTAGGACATCTCTCTTCTCAAACACTGTACTGACCCATCTCGATGTGTATTGCCACGACGTTGGTGCCACACGAGGAAGACGCCGCTTAGGGGATCTGGAGAAAAATGCAGCCAGGCCATTGAGGCGGGGAAAAAAGATCTTGCATCCTTTCAGCTTTGAGGCCCCTTGAGTCAGTACTGAATTCAGTCGATGTGCATGGCAGTGTATGAATAAGGCAATAGGCGCCCTCTCCTTAACTTTAGCCTGCACCCCATTTAGTCCAGATGACGTGACCGCTGCACCATCGTAACACTGTGCCACAACTTTATCCAGACATTCATATTCCTCCAAGAAACCGACAATAAGAGCAGCAATGTCATCGGCTCGCTTGCCACTAGTAACTCCTTCAAATCTGACAAACCGCTGCTTGACACCTGTGTCCGTCACATAACGCAGAACCAGTGCGAGCTGCGCTGCATTACTCGCGTCTGTCGTCTCGTCCACCACAACAGCGACAAAGGGTGCTGTCAGTCAGAACCTGAGCTACTTCCTGTTCTTTCTTTTCGTGAATTATTTTATTCTGTCACATTAAACTGAGAATATTTTGAGGAATGTGATGATTGTTCATTTAATTGTAGGAGATTACTAATAAATGTAATTTATTAATCACTGGTGATTAATGAAACACTTGTAAATGGGCACCACCTCCGTTGTTTTATCTATTTGAATAATCCGGAGGTAATTAATCAAATCCGACTGGACAATGTTCACTTGTATCACTTCTAATCAATTTCAGATCAATTTATTCAATCTCATAACTGAAGCAGTGACTTCTACAGTTTCCATCGGTTCTCCACATTAAAACAAACCTGCACTGACAACGACAAACGGTTAAATATGTTTATTGACTAAATAATTCAGAGTAAATAAATGAAATGACAATTTAAAGGAACAACAACAGGTAACAGAACATGTGGAGACTGTAATGACTAAGGTAATGGGGTTATATGGAATATGTGCGGATGGTGAAATCACAGGTTGGGTGAAAGCATTTAAATATTACGAGAGTCATTTTAATACCAACGAAACCCGAACAGAGTTTCTTTTACTAAAACTGAACATCCTGTAAATATGAGACATGTCACTTTATGGACCAATCAAAGAGTCCGGTTCAGAGACACATGACACCATCTAAAATGTTTTAACTGAAGAGCTGAGCAGTCATGTACACGATACCAGTCAATTCAAATGAACACATCCACACATGTAGTAGGCAAAATCTAAATCTTACACAATGAAGCGAAATCTTAAAGGAAGAGAGACTAGCACTGGAAAACACTGGAAAACACTGGAAAACAATGAGCACACGAGGCAGAAGATACAAATGTGAGCAACTAGGAGCAGGTGAGGGAGCACATGTGGCTGAAGGACAAGAAGAAACACTCTGAGACTGAAACCACAGGACATGTTGGTCTTCAGGGAGGTCGGGTTGGTGACATTGGTCTGTTGAAAGACGTGTTGATGTTTCATAACATAATAAATGCTAACAAGAGCATTTCATGGCTTCCACAGAAATGTAGTGATGGATACAGTTTGTGTTCAAATCAGGAGCTGAATGCTTTTTTCTTTGTGATTTGCCTCTTTACTATGACAGCCATCAGCTGATTCAAGTCTCTCACCAAAGTTCATTCAAATGACAGCTGAGGCTTCATTTCATTAATGACTTGACATGAAAATGCAAAACAACATTTACTTTTTTCCATTCAAGCTTTTCTCTTCCCCATTTTGAGTTTCATGTTTGATGTTGATGTGATGTCCTTCGTCTTATTTCATCAGCAGTTTTCATTTCATCTTTAGTTTCAGCTTTCACTTCCAGCATTTCCATTTTAAATTTCCCTTTTCTCATGTCCTCACTTCACATTTTCACATCATCATTTACATTTTAAATTTCCAGTTTTAAAGTTGAGTTCAGGCCTAATTCTTCCTAGTAGGGCAGTGAAATGATCTTTTTCATTTTCTATTTGGATTATGAGCCAAAATATCTTCCGTCCAGAGGACAGTGTGACTCTGAAACTGCACCATGTTTAGATGGAAACCATCAGCGGACTAATGCTTCCTCTTCTTCATGAACCATGTATGTAGCCTGTAGTTGACTCTGTAACACAGCTGAGGTGGATGAGGAAACAAGAGATGAACTACGAGCTCAGCAGTCTGTGCATTTCTGCTCCTGGATGTGTGTGATGAACTCTCACTAGGTGTTTGTAAAGACGGCTCGTGTTTCCACTCGTACATGCAGAAGACTTGTTGCACTTGTGGCTCCGAGCATCATCCACAGCGACTCCAGTGGAGTTTAACCAGACTGTGGAGCTCAGTGTCATCAGAGCAGGTCTGAATGAATCATCAGTGTCAGTCCTGTACAAAACAGTTCAAAATGAGCTCCACCTCAACAACTCCAACAGGAACATCATGTTTTCACATTAATGACTGAGTCACAATCATCTACCTGAAGGTTCCTGTTACTGTCAACAGTTGAGTCTGTTCAGGAGGAGACTCTCCGTCCTACAGACGACACAGAGACACTGAGGAAAAAGACCAGAACCCAAACCCAGGATAAAGAGGTTCAGTGAAGGTGGTGTTGAAGGTGTGGAGGTGGATCAGTGTGTCAGAGGAGACTCTGTAGAAGGACAGAGTGCCAGCAGGACAGTCCACATACACTGCTACTCTGTTAGAGAAGATGGAGCGGGAGGTGATGATGGATGTTGATCTGTTATTGTGTCTGACAGAGTAACGACCATCAGAGCAGCTCAGACTCCACGACTGATCATTGGATCCAAACTCACAGTCCTCTCTGTCTCCTCTCCTGCTGATTCCTCTGTAACTCACTGATATAGAAACTCTTCCTCTCCACTCGACCTCCCAGTAACAGCGACCAGTCAGACCAGTTCTACACAGCAGCTGACGACAGTCAAACCTCTCTGGATGATCAGGATACGACTCATCCTCCTCCACACGTCTCATCTTCCTGTTGTTGTCAGACAGTTCGATCCTTCTGTTGACTGTGTTTGGGTCGACTGTGAGCTCACAGGAATCTGATGGAGAGAAAAAGACACAACACAGCTGCAGTTATTAATCTGTCATCAGTCTGATGATGACATCACACATCTGAACCAGTGATGTCACAGTCTGATGATGACATCACACATTTGAATTCATGATGTCATCAATGTGAAACGGCTTTGTTTTCATGAATCAAAGTAAAAACACACTCACACTTCCTCAGACCTGGTGTCAACCATCGGACTCCAGCAGGCTCCACCCTGAAAGGAGGAGGAGGAAGAGGAGGGGGAGGAGGAGGAGGAGGAGGAGGAGGAGGGGGAGAAGGAGGGGGAGGAGGAGGAGGGAGAGGAAGAGGAGGAGGAGGAAGAGGAGGAGGAGGAGGAGGAGGGGGAGGAAGAGGAAGAGGAGGAGGAGGAGAAGGGGGAGGAAGAGGAGGGGGAGGAGGAGGGGGAGGAAGAGGAGGAGGAGGAGGAGGGGGAGGAAGAGGAGGGGGAGGAGGAGGGGGAGGAAGAGGAAGAGGAGGAGGAGGGGGAGGAAGAGGAAGAGGAGGAGGAGGAGGAGGGGGAGGAAGAGGAGGGGGAGGAGGAGGGGGAGGAAGAGGAAGAGGAGGAGGAGGAGGAGGGGCAGGAGGAGGAGGAGGGGCAGGAGGAGGAGGAGGGGCAGGAGGAGGAGGAGGGGGAGGTCAGAGCAGCATGGACAGACATTATTATCAATCAATCAATCAATCAATTTATTATTTAGAGTGCAAAATCACCATGGTACATGGCCTCAATACACTTTACAATAAAATCAAGTACAATAATAACAGACAATAAAACAATATTAAAACACCACAGGAAAATGATAAAACAGTTAAAAATTAGTTTAAACCAAAATATTGAGTAAAAAGGTGTGTTTTAAGACAGGACTTAAAAATTGCAGTGGATGTAGCTTCTTTGATACCTAGTGGGAGGCCATTCCATAGAAAAGGAGCACGGTAGGCGAAGGCCCTGCCACCAGCTGACTTTTTATTGATTGGTGGGATGACAAGGAGGTTTGAACTAAGAGAACGAAGAGGACGTGGCGGAATGTAGGGAGAAAGTAGTTCAGTTAAATAAGATGGTGCAAGTCCATTTAAAGCCTTATAAGTTAAGAGAAGAACTTTAAAATCGGCTCTAGCCTGAATGGGCAGCCAATGTAGTGATGCCAGGACAGGAGTTATGTGACAGAACCTACTTGTTTTTGTTAAAAGTCTGGCGGCTGGATTTTGCACAAGCTGAAGGCTCCTAGTAGTGCAGATGGGGAGGCCAGAAAAAAGGACATTACAGTAATCTAAACGGGAAGACACAAGGGCATGGAGAACCACCTCGGCGCTACGCCGGGACAGAGCAGGGCGGATTTTGGCAATGTTACGCAGGTGAAAGAAAGCCGTCCTGGTGATTTCCTTGATGTGAGTCTGGAAAGTCAGGGTCAGATCAAAAATAACACCTAGGTTTCTAATGTGCGTGCTTTCAGAGATTGAACAACCATCAATATTAAGACAAAGACTGTCAGAGAAGTAATTGTAGTTATTAGGCTTAATCACCAGCAAATCAGTCTTAGCAGTATTAAGCATGAGAAAGTTTTGACTCATCCAGATCTTGATTCGGCTTACACATGTTTCCAGATTTTGTATTTGAGAGGGGTCATTAGGCTGTAGTGGGATGTATAGCTGTGTGTCATCAGCATAGAAATGGAACTGTATACCATATTCAGCAATTATCCTACCCAGAGGGAGCATGTAAATGCAAAACAGCAGAGGCCCCAGGACAGACCCCTGGGGCACACCAGCGGTAACTGTAGAACATTCTGACAAAGAGTTATTGAAACTAACACATTGGGTTCTACTAGATAAGTAGGACTGGAACCATGAGAGCGCCAGCCCGTGAACACCAACGTAATGCTCCAGTCGGTGTAGAAGCACACAATGATCTACGGTATCGAAGGCCGAACTTAAGTCAAGAATTAAAAGTACGGAGGCTGATCCAGAGTCAGCAGTGACAAGTAGGTCATTGACTACTCTAGTTAGGGCAGTCTCAGTAGAGTGGCAGGAGCGGAAACCAGACTGAAAATTGTCAAAGAGATTATTGGTAGAAAGGTGGACAGTCAGTTGATCAGCAACAATTCTCTCAAGTATTTTAGATAAGAAAGGGAGAGTGGAGACAAGTCGATAATTGGCAAGAACCAGTGGATCGCTATTGGGTTTCTTGAGGAGTGGTTTAATGATAGCAGATTTATAGGTTAAGGGGACACACCCCTCAGAGAGGGAAGTGTTCAAGATGGCACGTATAGGGGCATTCAGAATAGGAAGGAGTTCCTTAAGGAGGTCAGAAGGGATGGGATCTAGTGAACACGTTGTTGGCTTTGAGGCGGCAACCATTGAGGCCAAGGCCTCAGCAGAAATGGGTTTGAACTGAGAGAGTGAGCTCGTGGACCAGGACACAGAGCACTGGCTGGACACGGTGCTAGAGAGCTGCTGGCTAATGATATTGTTCCTTAATTGGGAGATTTTGTCAGTGAAAAAAACTAGAAAATCATTAGCTGTGAAAGAAGAGCTCAGAACCGGTGAAGAGTGTGTAAGCCTGGCCACAGTATTAAACAGGACCCGATGATTGTTCTTATTGGTTTCGATCAAATTGGAGAAATAAGAAGATCTGGCAGCAGAAAGTGCATGTTTATAATGTTTAAAGCTAAGAGTCCAGGCGAGGCGAGAGGACTCTGATTTACAGGTGCGCCATCTGTCTTCAAGTTTACGACAAGCCCGTTTTAAAGAGCGAGTGAGGTCGGAGAACCAAGGTGCAGATTTAATTCGAGTGCCTCTACTAGTTCTGAGAGGAGCAAAGGACTCAAGCGATTCTGACAGTGCACTGTTTAGGCCATCTGTAAGGTTGTTGACAGACATGGACGTGTTGGAAAGTGACTCCAGTTTATCGGGCAAATGATCAGCTAGAAGGGACTTAATATGGTTGTTAATGAAACGAAAAGAATGAGGGTTAGATTCAGAGCGAATAGTCTGTGTATGCGTGAGAAGGTTAAAAAAGACACAAGAGTGATCCGAGACCGGGACCTGAAAAATAGAAGGGGGGCCAGCGGTAATATCCTTTGTACAGACTAGATCCAAAGTATTACCGAGATTATGAGTGGGGCCAGTGACATGTTGGATGAAGTTGAGACTCGAAAGAAGATCCAGAAATTCCGTTGCTTTGGAATCCAAAACATCATTAATGTGAAAATTCAGGTCACCGAGCAGAACTATTTTGTCATATTTAATCAGAGCGGTAGATAAAAATTCAGAGAACTCTGTTAAAAAAATGGGATTAAACCTGGGTGGTCTATAAATGAGTAATGCCAGGATATGTTGGCGGTTTCCAATAAGCATGGCCAGGTACTCAAAAGATGTAAAATCACCGAGTGAACATACTGTACAGGGAAATTGATTAGAGAAGATAACCGCAAGTCCCCCACCCGTTTTGTCTTTCCTAGCGGAGAATAAGAAGCTATAGTCAGGGGGAGACGCCTCAATAAGAACAGCACTGGCAGTGGAGGAAAGCCAACACTCAGTGAGGAAAAATAAATGCAAACCATAGTGAGTAATAAAATCATTAATATAAAATGTCTTGCTGGAGAGTGACCTAATGTTGAGTAAAGCACAACTGAGGTCGACAGGGGGAAGAGCTGGAGGGACAGGAACTGTTTTTATACTAATCAGGTTAGATGTGACCCTCCCACGAGTGTTGGAACGATTAACTTTACTGGGATCAGGGTTGTTGCCATGAGGACAGTGAGAGCGTTTTGACAGGATGCAACGCCTGTCAGTAACTCTAATAGGGATATGAGAGCAGATAGGAGTTGGAATTGTCATTGGAAAAGAGGTATTAGGATCTGCTACAGGTTTTGCTGCTGCAAAAGAACTAGGTGGAGTAAGGGGGCCAGAAGCAGAGACAGTGCAGACACTAAAGATGACAGCAGGACCCGCACTATCAGAGACAGTGCTGTGACAGGAAGACAACGTGTGCAGGGCAGGGTCTTGCTGGGAAAAGCATCATTTCAGGCTAAAAGCAATGAAGTTAATAAAATTGCTTGTTAATCTTTCAGACCCTTTCCTGTTCAAGTGTAAACCATCCAATTTGAAGAGATCACGTTCAGTCCAAAAATAGTCAAAATTGTTAATAAAACCCAGGCCTGTTGCAGTGGTGAAGTTCTGCATCCACGTGTGCAGACTGAAAAGTCGACTAAAACGCTCTGAGCTTTTGAGCAGGGTGGGAATAGGGCCAGAGAGAACACACCTTTTCCCGAGGCTTTCAACAGTGTGAATCAGTGACTCAAGATCATGGTAAAGTTTGCAGGAGCGTCTGGACATGACGTCATTTGTGCCGGTGTGCAACAGAACAGTGTGAACAGACGGATGGAGATCAATGAGGACAGGTATCAGTTCTATGAAGTCAGTAGTAATCCCGCCGGAGAGACAGTAAGTGATGGAGCCTGGGAGATGCACATTTCTGATGATAGAATCACCAATTATGAGGATTTCAGGAGGTTGATTCTTGCAGCCATTGTCATAGACCGACAATTTAGAGGACAGAGACAGATGGGAGATGCCAGGGGAATCCGGAACAGTAGAAGAGGGATTAGAGTCACCTGCGCATATGACGTCATCATTGAGCGTCGAGGGGATCGGACCCACGTTAGGCCGTGGAAACGATGGCTGCGGGGCAGGGAGAGGAGGCCAGATTTCTGAGAAGGATACCGATGAAGGGGATGAACACCTTGGACGTTTACCCTGGGACATCAGTGGACTAGTTGGAGGGATGCGACGCTTTCTGTGTCGGGAGTTTGGCAGGACTGATTGCTCCGGAGCAGTGCGTGAGCATGTAGCCGGTAGCTCAGCTAACTTCTCCAGTGGGGTGAAGAAGTTGGACAACGGGATGGGATCGTCGTCACATTCTTCCATGTCAGGGGAAAACAAGGGGAGAGAGACCGGTCTCCCCTTCCTAACAACGGTCGCCCAGGAGGAAGACGGAGCATCCGATGTGCGGTGGACAGCGTTGGCCGGGCTGGGACCATCCTGCTGCAGCGCTTCCACCCGGGCGAGGAGCGAGGATTGGCGCTGGAGGACATCGTCCAGGAGGGTCGCAATGGAGCGTAGCTCTGACCTCAAGCAGGACAGCTCATGATCCTCCGGGGTGAGTGGGGACATTCTTGGGTGGAGCAGATGGTGGCTGAGAAAAGAGAGAAAAAAAGCTCCGGCAGCAACGGTGTTTGGAGTAGCCTATGCTTGTTTGCCTAGCGGCTAGCTGGATCGCTAGTGTAACGTTAACAGTGAAGACTTACACACGAGGACTCCAGATGGAGTCCACGGCGTTGAAGAGGCACATATAGCAGACTGTTTAGATGGTGAGAGGAGGCGAGACTTACCGGCACGGGCCCAAATACTGGGCCCGGTGAGGTGGTAGGGTGTCCGGTAAGCGAGTTGGTTGAATCTCACAGGCTCTTCAGTGCAGCACAGCAGTTTGTAAAATCCAAGATAAATCCACGTTTCAATCCCAAAAGTTAAAAAGTAATCCCCGGTGCTCTTTTACTGTTGGTAAACAGCTCCAGATCAGAGCAGAATCCAGTGTCCAGTGTAAAGACGGACTGATCTCAAAGAGCTGGGCATTCAATGTTGACGGGTGTGGTTCTGCCTCGTCGTCAAACACACAGACACAGACAGACACACAAACACAGACACACACATAGACACAAACACACACACAGACTCACACACACACACACACACACACACACAGACACACACACACACACACACACACACACACACACACACACAAACACACAGACACAGACAGACACACAAACACACACAAACACAAACACACACACACACAGTGTTTGGATCAGAACATATCAGGATGTGAGAGGAGGCGGAGCCTCTTCTCCTGAGCTGTGGGAGGTGTCAGGGTCAGAACAGAACTCATATGAGGGGCAGTTCTCTTTTTCTTCACTTTAATCTTTATTGATATTGTCACAGAGTAACAACCAACAAACACAACCAGCAGGAACATTCACTGCTTGGGAAGTGTCTTGTATTAAACACTCTCAAAAATGTGTTTGTCTGTTAATCATCATTCCAGTCCCATGTCCTCATTTTGAGTCTTAAAGTGTCCATTTTGCCCATTTTCTGTCAAACTGTGCTTCTTGGAGTCTCAGTTTATGTGTCAGTGTCTCCATCACAAAGATCTCCTCGACAGCTGCAGCCATTGGATCTCTGCTGGCGGTGCTTCCTCACCTCCTTGCCTGGTGTTTGCTTTGTTGCTTGCTACTAGCAGTATTTTAATCAGATATACATCATGTGCCAACACCTTTTCCTTCCACAGTTACATAAGTGGAGCACCAAACTACTTTTGGGACCTCATATCCTAATATTAGCTGCAGTACCTTACATACCATTTCCCACAATACACTTATTTTGTTACATCTCCAGAGAACATGAGAACGATGGACATGGTCAGACCCACATTCTCACATTCATTTCACATCTGTCCCTCTCCTTTCCTGGTTTTGGGATGATTGAAATGATTGCTTCTGCCCACGTTGGTGGTATTTTGCTTTCTTTGAGGGTCCAGTTAAAAGAGGTCTGGAGGGCTGGTAACAGTTCCTCCTTATAAATCTTATAGCATTCTGCAGGGTAGCCATCGCTCCCTGGAGATGTATTGAATTTATTGCTTGGATAATGTCTTCCCTTGTAATGTCTGCTGTGAGTCTTTCATTTTGGTAAGTGCCAATCGATGGAAGATCAAGTTGATTTAAGAAGGTCCTCATTTCTTCTTCATTTGCAGCAGTTGGTTGTGTATATAGTTTTTCACAGAACCTCTGGAATACTCTTTCTATATCTTCTGGTTCATGTATCGTCTCGTTGGTGTTTGGGTCCTTAATTTTATGTTTGCTATTTATTGCTTGCTGTTTTCGTATTCGTTTTGCTAGGAGTTTTGTTGCTCTGGGACCAGTTTCATAATAATTGTGGTTTATAGTTTATATATTTTTGGGTCGTTTGTTTGATGATATTGTTGCTCTAATTCTCTCAATCTTATGGAGTGGTTCTGGTACGCTTCTCTTCTAAGTCTTTTTATTAAAGTGGTTTTAGCTATTTACTTTCCCCGGACAACCACTTTTAGGGCATCCCAAACAATATACGGGTCGACTTCTCTATTGCTATTGTCCTCCATATAATGCCTAATTTCCTTTTTTAATTCTTCCACCAAACAGAGTTATTATAACTAAGGTTCAGGAACTGGACCACGCCACTCCTCCTCGCTGATCTGCCACTCAGGCCGAGCCAATCAAACCACCTGCGTCTCATCAACCTAACCACCCATGACTCATCAACCTAACCACCCGTGACTCATCAACCTAACCACCCGTGACTCATCAATCTAACCACCTGTGCCACATTAACTCAACCACCTACGTCGCCCTGATTCAATCACCTGTGAAATCTATATATGCAAGTCTACCATTTCTCTCCCGTTCGCCTCAAGTTCTTACAACCCTCCCCCCCAGACCCTGTCCTTCTCCACTAGCCTCTCTCACAGGATCACCGGCAGCCCAGCCTTCCACATCGCCATCCCACGGCAAGAAGATCCTCCAGAACAGGGACCCAGGCCATGCCAGCACAGGAATCCTATCCTTTCCTAAATCTTCTACCAATTTAAATAAACCACCTTAACATTAAACTGTGGCGTGGTCTTGTTAGTGAACCCTTTATTATTTAGTATTCCTACATTAAGTCTCCAGATTGTTTGTCTTTTTCTGGCATTTAGATGTATTTTTAAAAACAGGCTGTTATGATCTGATATATCTGCCGCTCCAGTTTTACACTGACACTCTGTACCTATCACCTATATTTAGAAAGAAGTTATCAGTTCTTGAGTGTACATTGTGTGTTGCTGAATAATGTGTGAAATCTTTTTCAAGGGGGTTGAGATTCCTCCAGATGTCGATCATTCCCATTTCTTCTAAGGACAGCTTTACTAATTATGACATCTGTTTTTTATTTCCTTTTAAACTGGTTGTAAACTGTATTTTTCAACATTTTGGTGTCTGCACCAAAGGATACATGATGTTTGTCTGTGTTACTAACTGGCTGTAAAGCCCAACCTCATCATGCATTACATTTTTCAGTGTTCAAAGTGAGAGGAAAACATCTGTATTGAAAGTGAACAAAATGTCATAGCTGTATTTTTCAACATTTTGGTATAAGTGTTATAAAATCTGCATGATAAAACTGACATATGTGTTCCGGGGGGAAATAGCTCTAAACTAACACTGCAGCGTTTCTATCATGTTTTTTTTTCTGAAATAAAATGTGGGCAGCCAAGAGTGGATGTGAACTTGTGACAGGAAAAATGTCACGTATGCTTTAATGGAGCTAGCTTCATTTTGTTTACATTCAGAACTTACATTGGGTCCCCAACTTAGGACATCGTAGAGTCTAATCTTCTGCTACTTAACACATCCCTCTAGCCCTCGGACCTGGTGAAATATTAACCTAAGTCTGTCACATCATATGGCCAACTATAAAGATGCAATCTGCCTGTTCCCAGCATTAGCACAACACTTTGTGATAGTTAGCTTGTTACCTGTGACGACAAATGCTAAATGTAACGTCTCCTTCACATTAGCAAGTGGCTGATCTGTCTGGGTGCGTTTTGAGATGCCTGATGAAATTCGACGTTGCATCATTTATCCTGGAGCCACACACACGTTACATGTAGCTGTTCACTTATTTCCACTGTGCAAAAGTAATGATAAAAGGCACAACTCCGGGAGGACTTGTTGTCACCATGGTCAATGTATTTTTTGATCTGTGAGTGTGCGCACATAGCGCATGCATAACGTTGCACATTATGGCAAAGGGGACATGCAGCTTGTCATACGTTTCCCCAACGTATATGCACCAATGAAATGAAATAGAAATACATGAATGAATTTAGATTTTTTTAAAAATGAAATACAGGTTGTTCACGAGTCTCGAAGCTCGAGTCCGAGTCAAGTCTGAAGTCTTTTGTCGTGGAGTCGCAAGTCAAGTCTGAAGTCACTGTTTGTGCGACTTAAATGCAACTGGAGTCAAAGTCTCAGACTCGAGTCCCCATCTCTGGGAGGTACATATACATTTATCAACGTGACAGGTTCAGTCTCTAGTTTCCCTTGACTAGTACACATCTTCCCTCTTTATCCTTCATTTCCTTTTCACTAACAAATGTAGTTGTAATCAGAGCATGTGAGCGGAGTGAAGCGGCGCAGAGCGCAGTGGGGAGTGGAAGGATTTTGTGTTGAGCGAGGAGCAGCTATCTTTTTTAAAAGGTGGAGCGGAGCCTTATCTCTTGCTCCAATTTCGCTCTGGTCGCTCATGCCCCACCCAGAAAGCATCTTTGCACCTGCGCACACACCCACACTATTTTCTTGGCGAAATTGGAGCGAGAGATAAGTCTCCGCTCCACCTTTTAAAAAAATAGCCGCTCCTCGCTCAACACAAAATCCTTCCGCTCCCTGCTCCCACTCTGCTCACATGCTCTGGTTGTAATTGGAATTAGTATCATAACTCCTCTTTTACGTTCTTGTTTATATGAAATGTAATATGAATTTTTAAAACCAAACCAAAGAACCTTTTCATGTTCTGCTTGGGACCGGTGGGTTTCCTGTAACAATATGACATACTGTTTTTCTTTTTTCAATTTTGTTCAGACCATTCCTCTCTTCTTAGGTGTATTTAGACCATTTACATTGAAGGACATTATCTTTAAATCGTTACTTACCATTTTGCTTCCATAATGTGTGTGCATCTTTTCCCAAGCAGCTGAACTTAAACGTGAACAAAAACAAAATTAAGAACACTGTGAACTATGTGGGACTTCCATATGGGGGTTATTCTTCTCTTCTCCCCCAGGTCCCTGTTGGTGGGTGGATGGGAAATCCTCTTCTGTGAGGGCCCATCCATAGACCCAGAGCTGTGTCCGTATAACGGCGTCAAACCCAGTCTGGACCTGTCCAACCTTGTTGGTGTTTTATAGATGTTGAATTCAAATAAATGAAGCCGTCCGTATTATCTTGCAGCGCTGTTAGTTCTTTCACTATCGGGGCGTCAGTTGTTGGGTCTCCTCTGATATTCTTGCAACTTTTCCTTCGCCCGCTGTGCCGCCACATCCTGCCTGGACCCACCACGTCCTGCTGGTTGCCATCCCAGGGCGACACGGGTCCACTCCTCCACAAGCCCCAAGTCTTCACTCATGCCGAGTCAACCCCCTTGCTTTCATGTCCTCAGCTGCGTCCCGCTCGTTGTCGTAGCTCTTCATCCCGTTATTCCAATGGATTCTTATTTTCAGTTAATGGGGTTTGAAAACGAATGCCCCTCTCCTTCAGTGTCTTCTTAATATTTTGGTACGTTTTGTGTTTTTGGACAACCTCGGTGGGGTAGTCGTGGTCAAAATTGATATTTTTGTCGCCCACCTGCAACCCCTTCTTTTCCCATACTTTCTGTAGGACCATCTCCTTGGTTTCAAACTGAAGGAAATTAACTATTATTGATCTCAGAGCGTCTCCTGGATTCAATTTTCGTGAGAGAGCTCTGTGGGCCCGTTGGATTTGCAGATTGGCTTCGTCAAAGAGCCGCAACTCTTTTTTAAGTAGTTGATCCAGGTGGTCAGTGACAGAGCTTCTTTCTTTGTCCTCAAGGCCAAAAATCCGGACATTGTTCCTCCGCCACCTCATTTCTAGATCCGTTATTTTGTCCTGCATCTGGCGTGTCCGTTTTTCCATCTTCTCTAGAAAATAATTTGCCGCCATGCTGAGCTCTTCCAACTCTGCTTTGTGAGTCTGGGCTTCGGTTATGATCGTTTTTTGTTCCTGTAGTTCCTTGTTACTTTCTGTGAGTTTGTGTTCAATATCTTGTCTGACGGTGGCGATTTCTTGTCTCATCTCACTTTTAAGTTTGTCTTTAAATGTTATCAGTTCGTTACGGAGTTCCTGCTTGAGGTCTCTTATATCTTTACAAATACTAGCAAGTCCCACTCTCAGTGTTTCTGCCTGATCCAGCTAAAAGCTAAGCATCCGACCCGTCCGCCATCTTGCAGGAAGCCCGAGGGGCAGTTCTCTTTGCCTCAGGTGTTAACAGGAAGGTAGAGAGGCTGACAGTTACTGTCCAGTCAAACATCAAAGGGTCACTGCTTTGGTGAAGACATGATCAACACCTGTCATGAAGTGTGTAACAGCTGCTCTGTTGTTAGCTGACAGTATATAAGTCAGGACAGTGTGAAGACTGCAGAGACACTGTGGCTCTTCTCTCTGTGCTGCAGGTATTAAAGAGACAATTTCCCTCACAACACACACACCTCGTTATGTCTTTTGATAGAGCTAGGCTAGCAGTTTCCCCCTGCTTCCAGTCTTTGTGCTAAGCTAGGCTAACCATGTCCTGGACTTCTCTCTGTACAGAGATGAAGCTGATTCTATCCTGGTGAAGAGGACAAAAAGGGATTTTTCTCAAAATGACAGACAGCTCCTTTAACATGCAGAGATCTGTTCAAACTCAGTTATTACCAAGAAACAATGATCATGTTTGTTCCTGGAGATGTTCTCCTCCTACACAAGTATCTCCTCTTCATGTTGAACCAGTGTTCATGTTCTGATAAAAGGAAAAAGGCTTCTTACATGTGTCACTGTTCATATCACACTCATACTCATCAGACTCTTAATCCTCCATCACACTGACTCTTCATACCTGAGAGTGTCCAGTCTCCAGTCTGGATCCTTCAGTCCAGCCGACAGCAGTTTCTCTCCCGAGTCTCCTGGATGATTGTAGCTCAGGTCCAGCTCTCTCAGATGGGAGGGGTTGAAGCTCAGAGCTGAGGCCAGAGAAGCACAGCCTTCCTCTGTGATCAGACAGCCTGACAGCCTGCAGACACACAGAACAACACACATGGCAGATCATCTGAGGAGACTGATGAGTCAGATACAAGAACAGACTGTCTCCAAATAAATTAACACTTCTCCTCATTAACTAATCATCAGTAAACAGAGTCCAGCTGAGGCTGATAAGTATATGTTTCACTTCTCATAATAACAGTAAACATCTCTAATTTTTTGTGCTTCAGCAAAACACCAAATAATCTTCTGCATCCCCTGAAAAGGATCCATCCCAGCAGTGGCGAATCTTCAAGGCCTTCAAGGTATTCAAAAACGGCCCTGGAATCCTCAGATGAAAAAGAAACGTATCTTATTAATTCTGTAAATAAAATAAAATTACGCCGACTTGTTTCTGTAGTTTTCTGTCCATACACTGAGCAGTTTGTGTTGGAAGAAATTCAACCAATCAGATATTTTTCTACGGTGCCTCTGGGGAGAATATCCTCCATCCAGGGTATTCTATTTCCTTTATAGAATGCCCTGACATTAAATGTAATGACAGTGTACATTTGGATTGACAATTTGATCAACCAATCATATTTGGATTTGTAGCCAATGGGCGTATTCTTTAAGATTTTCTACGGCTCCAGGGTATTCTGGAAGGCCCGCTTGCTCAGTCACGCGAGACCTAGCTTAACTAGTGAGTTGTGATTGATAGCCAACGTTGAAAATGGCATCAGGTGGAGATGATAGTGATGCAGCAGGTGGAGATGATAGTGATACAGCAGGTGGAGATGATAGTGATGCAGCAGGTGGAGATCATATTGATGCAGCAGGTGGAGATCATATTGATGCAACAGGTGGAGATGATAGTGATGCAGCAGGTGGAGATGATGTTGATGCAGCAGGTGGAGATGATATTGATGCAGCAGGTGGAGATGATAGTGATACAGCAGGTGGAGATGATATTGATGCAGCAGGTGGAGATGATATTGATGCAGCAGGTGGAGATGATATTGATACAGCAGGTGGAGATGATAGTGATATAGCAGGTGGAGATGATATTGATACAGCAGGTGGAGATGATATTGATGCAGCAGGTGGAGATGATATTGATGCAGCAGGTGGAGATGATATTGATGCAGCAGGTGGAGATGATACTTTCACTATCTTTTCGTCTTTTCAAGACGACTGTTTAATGAAATTATTGAAAAATTCATCCAAAAGGACAGGACGATGGATTTTGTCTTCAGGTGAACGTCACTGGTGAGTGGAACTGATTTTTTATTGCTGGTTCTGCTGCAGTGTTGCATCTCATTGAACTGGTTGCATTTTGTTTCCACACACTTGTTAAATGATTGTTCATAAAGTGACTGTCTACCTGACGTCCGATAGTGTGTGCGTGTGTGTGGCTGTGTGTGTGTGTGTGTGTGTGTGTGGCTGTGGCTGTGTGTGTGTCTGTGTGCGTGGCTGTGGCTGTGGCTGTGTGTGTCTGTGTGCGTGTGTGTGTCTGTGTGTGTGTCTGTGTGTGTGGCTGTGGCTGTGTGTGTGTCTGTGTGCGTGTGTGTGGCTGTGTGCGTGTGTGTGTGTCTGTGTGCATGTGTGTGTCTGTGTGCATAACTAGAACAACGCAATTTTGAAGATGGAGCAGTAAAATTATATTTTGCCAAAAGCTTAAAAATGGAGAGGAACGCCACATATTTTTCGTTAGTGATTTTTTTTTTGGTGGGGGGGAGGGGGGGTACAGAAGGCCCAGTTCTGATAGGCAGGGTTCGCCAGTGCATCCCAGTGACCACTCTGAGAATGAAAATACTTTCCCACGTTAGTCTTAAAATTAGCCACATTTTTTACTTTTATCTCCATTATTTTGATAAGTTACAAGACAAGACAGCTGGTTTTGTTTAGGCAGATAAAACGTGATTGAAAAGTTTAAATTTAGATGTTATTCAGTTTATTCTTTAATTACAAAATATATTCTAAACCAAACTATATTTACACAGTTGGATGTTTATGTTGTTCTTTCTATTTTTATTTTAATAAACTACAATCTAAAGTTTTACCACTGCACCCTCTGGCTTCTTCAGGCTTCAGGATATTCTTCAGATTGGCAGAATTATCAAATGATATATTATGATGAATATTGATAGTGATCAATATGGAAATGATTTAGATAATATGTTTTTGCCATATCTCACAGCCCTTCTTTGCTGTATGTTATGTTTGTTTTTCTTGAGATGACTTTTGGTCCAGATACAAATTAAGAATATTTGAAACTGTCCCTGCTAATAATAATTTAACAACAAAAGCATAAACAGGAGAAAATGATGAAAAATTCTTGTGGAAAGTAATTCTCTGAGTCTGGACACGACCTCCACAGTAAAGTTAAATGTATTTTGACAAATTAAATGAGCAGACACATTACTACAGGTTAGCTGGCTGTCTACTTATATAAATCAGATTTTAAATGGTCATCAGTTGAATGGGTTAATGAATCCTGACCTGAGACTGTCCAGTGTACAGTCAGGACTCTTCAAACCAACAGACAGCAGCTTCACTCCTGAATCCTGCAGGTTGTTGTTACTCAGGTCCAGCTCTCTCAGACTGGAGGACTGAGAGCTGAGAACTGAGGACAGAGCTTCACAGCTTCTCTCCGACAGGTTACAGCCACTCAGCCTGGAGAGACAACAGCAAGGAAACAAATAATACATTTTCATTTATATCTCCTGCTAAAAAACAGCAAATAGTATTTATTCATCAATAACTTCTACTTACAGAGCTTTGTTTGAGGCTTTGACCACTGGCAGCAGCCTCAGAAGAGCCTCCTCTGAAGCAGAGTATTTCTTCAGGTCAAACACGTCCAGATCTTCTTCTGATGACAGTAAGATGAAGGCCAGAGCTGACCACTGAGCAGGAGACAGTTTATCTGTGGAGAGACGTCCTGAACTCAGGGACTGTTGGATCTCCTCCACTAGAGAACGATCATTCAGTTCATTCAGACAGTGGAACAGATTGATGCTTTTCTCTGCTGACGGAGTCTCTTCGATCTTCTTCTTGATGAACTGGACTGTTTTCTGATTGGTCTGTGAGATACTTCCCCTCTCTGTCAGCAGACCTCGTAGGAGATTCTGATTGGTCTGCAGAGAAAGACCCAGGAAGAAGCGGAGGAACAAGTCCAGGTGTCCATTTCGACTCTGTAAGGCCTCGTCCACAGCACTCAGGTAGAGCCATGTCTCTGCAGATTCTTCTGTTCTTGTTTCAGACATCTTGGATCTTGTTTGTTCTTCTGCCAGCAGATTGACTCCAGAGCTGATGAACGTCAGATGGACATGAAGAGCAGCCAGAAACTCCTGAACACTCAGATGGACGAAGCAGAACACCTTGTCCTGGTACAGTCCACTCTCCTCTTTAAAGATCTGTGTGAACACTCCTGAGTACACTGAGGCTGCTCTGATATCGATGCCACACTCTGTCAGGTCTGATTCATAGAAGATCAGGTTTCCTTTCTGCAGCTGCTCAAAAGCCAGTTTTCCCAGAGACTCAATCATCTTCCTGCTCTCTGGAGTCCAGTGTGGATCTGTCTCAGCTCCTCCATCATACTTGATGTTCTTCACTTTGGACTGAACCACCAGGAAGTGGATGTACATTTCAGTCAGGGTCTTGGGCAGCTGTCCTCGCTCTCTGGTCTTCAACACATCCTCCAGAACTGTAGCAGTGATCCAGCAGAAGACTGGGACGTGGCACATGATGTGGAGGCTTCGTGATGTCTTGATGTGGGAGATGATTCTGCTGGCCTGCTCCTCATCTCTGAATCTCTTCCTGAAGTACTCCTCCTTCTGTGGGTCAGTGAACCCTCTGACCTCTGTCACCATGTCAACACACCCAGGAGGGATCTGATTGGCTGCTGCAGGTCGTGTGGTTATCCAGAGGCAAGCAGAGGGAAGCAGATTTCCCCTGATGAGGTTTGTCAGCAGCACATCCACTGAGGTGGATTTTGTGGCATCAGTCAGGATTTTAGTGTTGAGGAAGTCCAGAGGAAGTCGACACTCATCCAGACCGTCAAAGATGAACACAACCTGGAACTCTTCAAAGCTGCAGATTCCTGCTTCTTTGGTTTCAGTGAAGAAGTAATGAACAAGTTCCACCAAGCTGAACGTTTTCCCTTTCAGCACATTCAGCTCTCTGAAAGTGAATGGAAATGTGAACTGTATGTCCTGGTTGGTTTTGTCTTCAGCCCAGTCCAGAGTGAACTTCTGTGTTAAGAGTGTTTTCCCGATGCCAGCCACTCCTTTTGTCATCAATGTTCTGATTGGTTCATTTCTTCCAGGTGAGGCTTTAAAGACGTCTTCTTGTCTGATTGTTGTTTCTGGTCTGTCTGGTTTCCTGGATGCTGTTTCAATCTGTCTGACCTCATGTTCATCATTGACCTCTGCAGCCCCTCCCTCTGTGATGTAGAGCTCTGTGTAGATCTGATTCAGAAGGGTTGAGTTTCCTGCTTTAGCGATCCCCTCAAACACACACTGGAACTTCTTCTGAAGGTTAGATTTAAGTTTACGTCGACAAACTGGAGCAAGATGTCCTGATTGAACAAAAGACAAATACGATTCATTAATAAATTATAGATTAAATATTTCAACATTTTACTTCCTCAAAGAATCAGTATATGAAGATATTTTTGTCCATCTGTTGAGACTTCAGTAAACGTCTCATTGATCCAACATGTTAAATCTTTAGAGAAATCCTCTTACTGCTCTGCAGACAGTCAGCCAGATCCTCCTGCTTCAGTCTCCTCAGGAAGTTCAGTGTGATCTTCAGAAATGCCTCTCTGCTGCTCCTCTTCTGCTCTTCATCCTCACCATCCAAAATCGCCTCATCCTCATTCTGACTTTCTAAGCCTTCTGGATAATCTGAACTCAGAGCCTTCTGGATCTTCTTCAGCTCGTTCTTCACAAAACTGACAATGTTGTCCTCCAGCAGCTGAAACAGAATATTATATGAATGAGACGATCAAACTAAAATCATGGAACCAAACATCAGATCCATGTTGGACAGACTGACAACCCACTCATGTATTAAGCGGAATGAAGATTATTATGAACACAACAGATGTAAAAGTAATTGTTGAACTCTGATTCCAAAAAAGTTAGGACATTGTGTTAAACACATATAAAACTAAATGCAATGATTTCAGAGATGATGTATTTAATGTTGAGTAGGAGTCTCATCATCATCACTGATTTTTGCAAATGTATATTATTTTGCATTTGATGGCAGCAACAGGCAACAAGTTATGACAGGGGCAACTAAAGACTAAAGTTGCAGCAAAATGCTCCTAAAACACCTGTTTGGATCATTCCACAGGTAAACAGGCTAACTGGTAACAGGTGACTGTATCATGACTGGGTATAAAAAGGACATCCACGAAAGGCTCAGTCGTTTACAAGAAATGACGGGGCGAGGTTCACCAATTCAAACTGCGTGGACAAACAGTCTTCTACAGTCCATTGTAGCCGCTTGTGGACACCAGTGGTGACAAACTGGAGGAGGAGGCCTTTCGGGCTTGGTTAGCCCAGGGGTCTCCTGAAGCAGACAGGCCCGAAGTGGTCGCTATGAGGATCAGCACCACAATTCATGACCATCACCTACGGTCATCAATTGTGGGTAGTGACTGAAAGAATAAGATCACAGATACAAGTGGCCGATGACTTTCCTCTGTAGACTGGCATATCTCATGTGACTTGGGAATGACTGGGGATCCCCAGGAGGAGCTGGAAAGAGTTACTGGGAGAAGGACTAAGCAGGAATACAGTACTTAGCCTGCTGCCACCCGACCCTGGAAAAGTGGACACAGATGGATGGATGCATTCGTTTTTTATCTACCTTTAACACATTGTCCTACCTTTGTCTGGAATCAGGGTTGTACATGTACATACCATAAATATTGAGTCCAGGTGTGTTTGATGTTGCTGAGCAGACTGACCACTGGGAACCTCTGAGCTCTCCTGCTCGACTCTGTGGAGGAATCATGAAGAAAAACATGAGATGCACCGATCGAACAGCCAGGGACCAGAATCAGGCAGTGTTTGTCATGACAGGCTATGACCGGTGACCGGTCGATCAGTGTCAGATACATCTGATTCTGTACCGGTCACATTAACACACATGCCTCATGTTCAATGGATCATAGATATTTCTACATATATGATTTAAAACATTTTATGTTTACTGAACTTTTTTGGACAGATCTACATGGTTAAATAGTTAATCACTCTAAAACAGCATGTTGAAGTGTCCTTGAGCAAGATACTGAACCCCAAATTGCTCCTGATGAGCAGTCGGCACCTCACATGGCAGCTTCTGCCATCAGAGTGTGAATGTGTGAATGTGACAAGTGTTGTAAAGCACTTTGAGCGGTCAGTAGACTGGAAAAACACTATAGAAATGCAAGTCCATTCACCATTTACCAGAGGCAAAGTGAAATAACATGATGTATGACACTTGATGCTGACTGATAGAGTGTGGGAGGAAAAATAAGATAAATACAGGAGAGTCAGGCACCCCAGAAACTGTTCCAGGTCTTTGAAGGTTATCTCGCTGTCTGAGAGGAGACGGAGAAAGAAAGCTGCTGCCAGAGAAATTAATTAAAAGTCTCTGTTAATGTTACGTTACTACGACCATCTTCTTGTTCTCCTCACAGAAGAGTTGTTCCACACTGTGAAAAGCTGGTTAGCAGCTACGAGTCAGGATAATCATCCAATAAAATAGTGATTCTGAGCTGTGAAGCTGGAAGTGACCAGTGGAAACACTGAAAACTCAAATATGATGGTATGGTAATCTGACATATTGGGCTGTGATACTTGAATATATCAAACATATTCAATAAATCACCATAAGTCAAAGTGTTGCTGACAACATTGAATCAGATGGTTTCCCCTGACATTAACGTGTTGATGGTACTGCTGATCCCACTGTGAATCAACAGTTCAGTCTGAGTTCTGTACAGACTTCAGTTTACTGTGTTGGTTCAGCAGCTTGTCTGGTTTGGGCCGTTCAGCTCTTGTTGACCTCTATAATACTGTGGACAGCAATGCACAGCTCACACAAGCTAATACGATGCTACTTGTTCAGCACAAACTGGTGAGTCACAATAAACTTGCAGCAGGTGAAGTGAGTGAAACATGATGAAAACCAGAGAGAAACCCAGAGAGAAGTGGATCAAACAAACCTGAGGGTGATTTCACACTGAACTGTGTCAAATGAAGGACACAACTTCTTCTCTGAGCTACGTGTTAGCAAACAGGAACAAGTTGGTCTGGTTGTTTCTGTCAAACAATAAAATGTATTTTTCTCTTTTAGCTTGTTTGACACGCCACACATGTTTGAGCTGAGGTAAAGGTTTGCACTGTCTCCTCTTTGAGCTCGGGCAGGAAATAGTGATCCATAACATTCTTCTCTGCATCGACAGACTCCTTCAAATCAACACTGGAAAATGATGATTTGATGGAGGAACTCTGTGGAATCAGGGTTAGCCTTCGTTAGCAGATAGCATCTGTTAGCCTCGGTGAAATGTGTTTTATATTCATGCAGTCATCAGACAACAGTCAGAACGAGTGTGTGGAGGAAAAGTTCAACTGGAGAGCAGAGCTGCAGACTGGTTATACTGGGCAGCTTTCAGATGTGACAATATAAATGTGAGTGAAGAAGAACGATGCTGAAAACAAACTGACAGCTTTAAAAAACTTCTCTGGATAATTAACAGTTAAAACATGAAGCAGTCACATTTTAATGATATTAACAGCTTACCTCTGTGCAGCAGAGGGCTGTTCTCCTTTAAAATCAATGAGGCAATCGATCGACCAGTCACTCTTAAAGGACACACAGCTGGGCTCAGGTCCAGGTCCAGGTCCAGCAGAGTCTGGTCTCCTATAGATGCTGTTAGACAGAGAGGAAGACCACCAGAGATTGAAATTCTCTTTTTATTCTTCAGACACAGAAGCTGCTGGAGAAACTAGCAGCTATCAACAAGAAAAGGATCAACACACCAGAGTTCAGTAAAACATGAAGCTGAATGATTTCAGTCTGTGGATCATCGCTTCATTTTCTCATCAAATATTGAACCAAACCAGAACAAAGTCACTGATTTACTGAATCCTGTCAAACAAGAGGTAAAAAAACAGTCCTTCAAGACACACAGCTGGTTCAGAACCAGGTTCTAGTTCCAGTTCAGCAGAATCTGGGGTCTCATTTATAAAAGTTGCGTACTTACGTCACAGGGCCTGAAAAAGGCGTACGCCACTTTCTACACAGAACTTGTGATGTGTAAAAACAAAGCTGAAGGAAGAGCTGAGTGAACTAAACTGTAAGTTAACTCTGACCCGTGCCTACACACATTTTGAAGACGAGGAAAACTTCAAATGACAGACTGTGAGCTGGTGAATTGTAGCCACAGAGTAGAAATTAAATTTGAGCCTCTCACACATTTAATTTCCCATCACAACGATGCTGAAAACAAACTGATATATATGTTTGACACGCCACACATATAGATATATAAGGTGATATTAACAGCTTACCTCTGTGCAGCAGAGGCCTGTTCTCCTTTAAAGTAAATGAAGCGATCGTATGACTTGTCACTCTTAAAGGACACACAGCTGGGCTCAGGTCCAGGTCCAGGTCCAGGTCCAGGTCCAGGTCCAGCAGAGTCTGGTCTCTGCTGTTCTGGGCTTTAACACAACACACACAGAGCTTTGAGTGTGAATAATGATGGTGGAGTGATGTGAGTGGTGGACAGGTAGAGATGGTGGTCTCACCTCTGAGCTTCATGCTCCCCACACAGACTGGTTTTAGAGGGAGGGACTCTCTCCTCTCTGTCCTCACACTGATTCATGCTGCTCAGCTCACACACACTGTCGTCTGCAGAGGAAACACAGATCATTCATCTGCACATCAGCTCAATATTAGATACAGTCACGGTCAAAAGTTTCCATCACTCATAAAGAACATGTTCATCATGTCAGTGTTCAGCTGATTCCTACAGCTCTCATGTTTCTTGAGAAAGTTCGAGCTCCTCTTTCTAAATATTTCTCCATCTTGATTATCAGGAAGTGAAGTCAAACAACAGTTTAAAGTTACAGTGAGTTAGTAGAAATGAAGATGGAGGCACATTGTTGTGTTTCTACTGTCACTAAACTGAGCACACTTTGTGTTCACGAGTCAAACATTTCAAAAGTCTTCATTACCTTCAGCTGGAGCTTCACACGGACACAACTGTCAGTCTGCGACACACCGAGCACACAAAGTGAAAGTTAACGGGACACCGGATGTAAAGCCAGTCCGCACTTTGTTTTGCGGTGCGCGTGTATGCTAGGCATTACGGTACGAGCGAAGAGGAGCCAATTTCAAAATAAAAGCGATGTTGTGGTGAACATGTTTTCACTTTGATTCATTATTGACAGACTGAATGAATGAATGTGAACACATGTTCACCACAACATCGATTTAATGTTCTAGCGAGCTTTGCCGCAGTAGATTACACAGGAAGTGACAGAAACACTCACTTCCTGTTAGATGTGACTGATTATTTTAAATGTGATCAGACACATTGATCAGTGTGTACAGTGTTCACTTGTTGTTCATTGTGACACCACAGACTGTTAAAACTCTACGCACAGCTGTGATTTGTGTTCACAGATCATTTTACATCACTTCTCACATAAATCAGCTTCATCTCAGTTTGCTGCTGTTTCTAATCATGTGAGCAGACCCGTCCCTCTCACACTACATTAATACATCAATACATTCAAAGTCAAACACACAGCACAATAGTTTTCATTATTGATCTGTCACATATTGATACTGTCGGGGCTTCTCCTCTGAATCCTCACATCCGACTGACCACAAGTTTGACTGCTGTTAAATCTTTTACAGGCCGATTTAAATGAGTCACATGTTAATAATTATTATTGTTCTGTTTATAATATGAATGTGAGATATTTAGTCTTCTGTTGACACAATAAACCTTCAACATCACACACATCACATCAAAATCTCTCCAACTCAGCAGAAATACAAAGTTTCTATAAAACGTCATGTAGTTGAGTCCACGTCTGAACCAATCAGCTGTTAGATCAGGAGACAGACAGGTGTTTCCCATCATGCCATGGGGTCCTGCAGTCTGTGGAGAGCAGCTGGAGTTGGACACAAATCTAACCAGCATGCATTGTGCTGCAATCGCTGCTGATGGGTTCTGTGCAGGACCGGCTCATCTGGACCGAGCCTGTTTTCATCCCTGAGACCAGAAGTGACCTTTGTTTCCATGACTGAATAAAGTGAATTAACACACTGACCTTAAAGGAGCTTTACTGTGTTTATATGTGGCGGACCCTGCCACCTTTCTAGCTTCAATCAGTGTTGTGGGACCTTGTTTTCCTCTGAGAGCAGCTGGTTTATTCACTGATGGAAACACTTTGTATTATTAGCTCATTAATATTGTAAATATCAAAGTGTCACTTTGAATTTCTTCTATAAAACTACACAGAGCTGCTTTAAGATGTTCATTAAAACAAATGCAGAATCAGATCATACAAGACATTTGAAGATGAAAGCAGACTTTTTGTCTCCGATACAAAGAATATAAAACTCTTTGTCACTTTGTTTGTGCAGAAATATTTCATTAAAGCAGGTAAAGAAAGTGTTCACATCAGTCACACAGGACACATTTAAACACATTAAAGGAGAACAGCAGGAGCAGGTAGTGAATCAGGCCTGACTCCAGAAAGTGTCCGTCCTTACATCCTCTGATAAACATGTCTGAAGGCCACAGGGACAAACGTCTTCCCGTAGGCCTCCGTGTTTTCCTCCCGCGTAGCTGCTCCGATTGGACGGCCACATTCCAGCTCCACCTGTTGGGGAACTTACCTGGTGATCATGTGGGTTTGATTGGAGCAGAGCAGAGACGCTGCCCCCTGCAGGCTGCTCTGAGTCACTGGCTTCACACTGACTTCAGTCTAATACAACAGGTGGAGATCAAAGTACAGTGGTGAGTGTTGTTCTATCAGTTATCATGTGCTGGAGTTTTATTAGAGTTCACACACAAGAATTCAACCAGCTGCAGCTTCATTAACATTCAGACACATTCAGTAAATGTAAAGAGAGCAGGTCTGTCTCAGTCTGTGCTCTGGGATTTAGTCCTACACTATGTGGACAAAAGTATGTGGACAGCTCTTCATTCATCTTTATTTACTTTGTATAGTACTTTATACTCAAACAGCTGCTTCACAAACACACATATGTACTGTAGTGCTTCATGCAGCATTAATAAGGAGTTTTGGGTTAAATTTGGCTGTCAATAATAATTAATGATTATCCACTGACTTGACATGGAAATGAGCGGTAGTCTAGAAAACTGGCGAGTTTTGTTTTGTCTTTTTTTTGTTTTTTTTGAGACCGCTCGTGCGCCCTCACATAGATTGCGCCCACATTGCCCATAGCAAAAACCGGCCCTGTGTCTCTGCCAGGCGCAACACTAAAGCAGCCTCCTGTAAGTCAGTCAACAGGTTTTACATTTTATCATCTGTTAGTCAAACAGTGATGACTCCTGAAGCACGTTTTATGATGAATGCAGGACATGAATCCATCACTACCCTCAGAATATCAGTATTGCATTTGACAGTGGATTATTGATTAAACTAAATATCCCACTGAGCTTCGATGACGTCATTCTGCATAATAATTAGCCATGTGCTTCTGTTTGTTTGAACACTGGACAGATGAAGAAAGATACATTTGCCTCAAATTAGATTCATTTCAGATCATTTTCTGTTTTCTCCAGCACATCAGAATGAATTGTAAATAAAGGGCAATATAATTGGCTAAATGTAAATTGCCTCTGTCCTCCATCAGCCATCTGACCATGGCAACAGGGAGTGATGGGGCTGGGCTAGTTGAGTACAAGTGAGCAGGTAAGTCATGGTCAGATGGCTGATGATGGACATAAGCAGCCACAATGATTAAGACATCTACTCTAATGTAAATGAGGTGCTTGGGTGCATAAAAAAGAATCAAAACAGACCTTGTTGTAAAAAAATCCCCCTGCAGAGGCCAGTTTCAACCAAAATGTTATTATGGGGGGTCTGTGTATTTTTCTGCTTGTCTCTACTGTCAACAGCTCCAAGTCTCCCCTGTTGCTGTCATGTTGTCCTGAATTGCATTATAAACAACCCAGAGCATCACTAGGAGAGTGTCAGTCACAACACAGACCACAGTCTAAAGCAAATGCTCTATTTAATCGATCTCTTCCTCCATACTGGCAAACAATGATTTGTAATCATTTGTTTGCAAACTGTTTGCAGCTGTTGCATTTATTTGAGATGATTTTGGAGTAAACTGTAACTGTTCTGCACACAGGCCAACATACCACTACAAGACCGACCCTGCAGACACCACCACATCTTTGACAGAAAGAGCTGACAAACATGTTGTGAGTTTCCAAATATCCCTTAATTTCTGTATATATATTTATTAGTTGCCTGTTTATTCGCTTAAACTAACACAGTCTGGTTCAGTGTTTGAACTCTCTCTGTAATATTACTTTCAGGCTCAGTGGCAGTCAGTCCTGTCTAACACACACACACACACACACACACACACACACACACACACACACACACACACACACACACACACACACACACACACACACACACACACACACACACACACACAGGGAGGAACCCTGAAAGTGAAAGTGTTCAGTCAGACTTTAAGACAAAGCGAAGAGCAGAAGGAGAGCAGCTGGAGTCTGAGGCAGGGTGAGCGTTAACAACACATTGTGATTATTTACTGTGACTTTACTTACTGTGAGTCAGTTTTCTCCCTGTGGACTGTGGAGGAAAGAAATATTGGAGTCAACTCAACACTTTGATTCATCTGTGGACACAAAGTCCTGATTGGCTGAATAATCCTCTTTAAACCTACAGTAACCCAAGAAAACAAGCACAGGTGTGAAGAAAAGTGACCAGGTGGACTTCTGGCTGCTTTTATTTTACTGTATAATGTGTGTGTGAAGGGGAGAGAGAGTGTGTGTTACTTCCTGCTCTCTCGGTCTTGTGCGACTCTTGAACAAACTTGTTTCCTGATTCTTGTGTCCTGAGCTCACAGCTACTGTTTCACCTCTCAGACTGACTTCAGAGCAGAAGATGAGTGTTTGTGTGAAGGAGGAGGAGGACAGAGCAGAGTCTCCAGTATCCAGCTGTCTGTCTATGAAGAGTGACCGGTCCAAACATCGTCCTCCTCTAAACTTCAGTAATGAACCTGGACCATCAGACTCAGAGTAAGACACCTGATACTAACTCATTTATGTGACTTTTTTCTGTTCCCTCTCTCACTGCTGTGCTTTGTTTTGTTGATTTTGTATTTTTATATTCAAAATTCATGTAAAATGTATTTTCTACCTAAATCTAACAGACTTTTCACGGCTCATGTTCCTCTTACTATCTGTGGCAGCTGTCAGTCTCCTAAAAAGCTGTAATCTGATCTAAGAGGACAAATAGAAACTTTGAAAGCTCCTTTTTATCAACAGTAGCAGTAGTTTGTGTGTTTAGAGCTTCTTAAATGACTTTGTCATCAGAGAATTTCTCAAAGATTCATGAGATATCAATACAAACATGTTGGTGTTTGCAGAGTTCAGTCCAACAGACAGAGAGCAGAGTCTCCAGTATCCAGCTGTCTGTCTATGAAGAGTGACCGGTCCAATGGTCTTCCTATAGACTTCAGTAATGAACCTGGACCATCAGACTCAAAGTAAGACACCTGATACTAACTCATTTATGTGACTTTTTTCAG